>NC_135540.1:144441190-144716190 GCF_045843805.1 Urocitellus parryii | reverse complement strand
CCCGCCGACCCGCGGGTCATTCAGCTCTCAGTGGCCGCAGTTAAACTCCAGGAAGAGGATTCAGCTGTGCTTTCTCATGCCAATTGGAAAATGGAAAACCATGTATTACAGTTTGCACAAATGGAGATCCAGTGGTGGTGGTTTTACTCCAATGGGAGCCAACACTCCTGGCAGCAACATAAATTATAAGTACCAAAAAACAGGCAGGTTGTCAAGAAACTATAGGCCAGAACACCTCCATCTATGTGGAATGTTTACTGTCTCTCCTACTTTTATACTCTTCTTTGCCACCTCCAATATTGTGAGTCCCTGAGAATTTCCTATTCCAGATATGCCATAGCACACATTTTATTCTTTCCTAAATGTGTTTCATTTGGGACAATGATAAATTTGTCTCATTGCTTAGGATGGAACATGGAAGTATATTTGTGTAACACATGCTCACAGGTGCATTCTGTACATTTTTTATATTTTATCATTGATATTCAATCCTTAACCCTAACCCTACAAAATATTATCTATATTTCCTAATATTATTGATTTGACTAATTTTAATGTAAAAGAAATACAATTAGACAATATGTGGCTTTATGCATTTTGACTTACCTTTTTCACTTTGATTGTTATGTCTTACCAAAATACTTACATCTCCATTATTATACTAATTCATGAATCTCCATATTGAGAAAATTCATAATATCCTGACTCTCTTCACAATATACCCTGGGTCAAAAAATGTATTTCTCTCTCTATATATATTTTTTCATACAGTGCTTCACATGTACATTCCAATGACTATTCTAATGTTGGAAGGTACCAATTCCCTAACCACAACACTAAGAATAAATTTGGAATGAAATAAAAGTGCAACCTAACCAGACCATCATCAATAAACCAGTATATATATGAAAGCATGGGCCATAAAAAGAATAGTAATGTATAGTTTGAATATTATATATTTAATTATCAATGGCATATAGTGATATGTATTAGTACAGACTCAGGAACAAAATGTATGTGGAGTTCACAACTTATGAGATATTGAATATATAAGTAACAGTGAACTCTAACCTGAGTTTAAAATGTGCATAAGGTTACACATTTTAACCTTATGCATATGTTCACAAGTTCAATAACAGGAATATTCACTTTTCTTGGTATACATTTTAAATTACTCACACTAACCCCATTCAATATAGAATAGTAACACTAATATTATCACTGACAGTATACATAATTCATCATTAACTTATGTATATTAATATTAGATGGTATGGGCATTTTATACTCTCCTTATCACTGATACATTAGCCTTTAAATTAGTTTATATTCAATATGAGATATATAAATTCAACCCCATGTTCAAAAATCAGTATATGTATGGTTATCTTTAAATCAGTTTCTGTTTCAGAACACATGCATTTATACATGTTTTCCTACTCATTTTGAAATTAATATTTTTTAATTATGCTTAATTTTTGAAACATATTCTATCTATTAGCAAAACCCAAACAAACTCATTATGAAATACTAGACCTCATATTACCACAGAAATTAGAGCAATTTTGAATTCATGCCTGAATATAAATATCATATTCCATGTATATGTAAAACATAATTTAAATTTTCCTTTTTAAATTTGCATAAAATCTATTATTTATTGTCCTGGAATATATTCATGTATCATCTAAGAAAACATTGGTATACATGGAACACACCATTTATCTTTCCCTATAAAAACACTATAGTTTTCAAACATTTTCAGAGTTATGGTGGAAAAAATACCCATGTTATCTGATATTCATTTTATAAAAGTAAAGTTATTAACAGAAAATTCAATACAATTTCTGAACTTATGTTTATACCAAAATTGAATTTGAAGTAAAATTCAGTACTCCTATGGACACATATATGTCTCTTGATAAATACATTGAATATTCACCATTATCGATGCCTGAGTATTTTGTATCTTCTTCATATTCTGTATTCTGCCATTCTCCTTTAAAAAATACTAATAATCATATAACTCATAGATACATTTCTATATCTTAGAACTAGTATATTTTTATTGGATTTTATACATATTTTCCAATGTACCTTCTTAGGAATCCTTATGAGGGCTGACATTCCCATTCACTATCTAACACAAAACCTATTGCAAAAGAAAATTCAATACTAAACCTTAACTCATTCTTCTCCCTAAATCTACATAGAAAATCTACATACTGTGCAAATTTCAGTGGATGTTGACTTAGACATTCAATTATGAATTGTACACTTTCTGTGTCATCACTTATTCACTTATCGGTACATCAGCATGTCCAAGAATTCAAAAATATGTATCCACATTGCCCACCTAATTCCCTTCTATGATTCAGACCGTACATGGTTTTATTTTTTGTTCCAGATTTTCACTGATATATGAATATTCATGTCCCAATATTCATGGGGACACAGGCAGCACAGTGAAGTCCCCAGGTGCAGGGCAGAGGAGGACAGTGTGGCTTCTAGGGGAAGGCATATGGGTTAGGACCAGGTAGGTAGCTCCAGGTAGGAAGGAATTGTCTCCTCGTGGTGGAGGAGTGCTGCCTATGCTTTTGGACTTAGAGGGCTAACAGAGACGCTTCTCACCTTAAGAACAGCCATCACTGTTGACTCAGTGACTCCAGTTCCATGTGAGTATTGCCACCATTCTGACACAACATAGACTATTTTCTTACACTCTAGCAATCACATGCACAGCCACTCATACTCACCTATCACGATTCACTCCACAGCCTCTGAGACGCTCCTGTGTTCATGTTTTACAATATCCAGATCCACCTGGTGATTTGTGTCATTGCCACGAAGCTGGGCCCACTTGGAATTCATGAAATGTCAAATCAGAAAAGAAACAGCACTTTATCACCTCCTGCACAAGTGTGCTTATTTACAATTTTATAGTGCACTCTCTTGAAACAGGGAACTATTGGGATTTCTGAACTCTTTAAAGCCATCTTTATAAAGATTTTCCTGAGCCAGTAATTCTAAATGACTACGGTGCCTTGTCAAGGGCCCTTTATTAAAATCATCTCAAATGTCAGCAAAAAGGATAGAGTGGAGAATAATTTAAAGACTGTAGACAAGTCTAGGTGAATGGTGTTTTCCATCATTTTAATATTTCCCTTTTGCTAAAGTGATCAAATAGATTACTTACAAATATCAATCCAATTTTCTGGAATAATATCCGTCTATTTTCAGCACACTTCCCTTGTCAGGGAAAGCAGGAATGCTGTGTGGCTGGAATGACAGTGTGCTCCAGACAAAAGACTCTCCAACATGGGTCCTGGTGTGAAGGGCCCTAGTGCAGGATCCCCACATGGTCCTTGGCTTATTCAAACTTTTCAGTCCCTGCAAGTCCCCATGCAAGTTGGCATTATGAGAAGCAAGGTTTGTAGCAGTTGGTGGCACAGTGCCAAAGGATGCTAATTTGGGTCTCTGAGCTCAGTGGGAAGAGCAAGGCATGTGACTGGACTCTAGTGAGTGTTCTGCTCTAGGACCTGCTCTCTCCTGGCTCCTCCAAGGGCTGTCTTGTCCCCTGGATCACTCAGGCACAGGGGCTGAGAGGAGACCTCCCCCAGAGTGCCTCCTTACCTTCTGCTCCATGCTCCCTAGCCTTCCTGCAATAGCATGTGATATGCATGGAAGCCAGGTGTCCCCAGGTGCACTTCCAGAGAGGGGCAACTCCAGCCCACAGTGGCCAGGACTTGGATCTATTGGCTGTAAAATCAGGAACTGCATACTAACCTATGGTTCTGAGTTCAGGGAGCACCGCATGTTTAGGAAGAGAAACAATGTTCTCATTCCAGGGCTTGTGTGATGCTGCACGGAATAGTTCACTACTGAATATAGAATGAGGATCCTGCACAAAGGGGAAAATCAGAGACCAGAACTCTAAGGAAACCCTTTCTTCTGCCTCAAAGTCATACACTGAATTTACCTCGCACACCCAATTCTCAGGACTCATCTCTACCAGGGCAGATAGATAGGGAGGCAGATCAAAGACATTTAAATCATAGGAACTTCTGCTAGCTTTTTGACATAGACAGAAACAGTTTTTACCACATTCCTTATATTTTTAAAACATCTATATACAGCAAAGAATATTATACTTTTCCATGAGATCTACAGATTTTTTTTTAAAGAGAGAGGAGAGAGAGAGAGAGAATTTTTAATATTTATTTTTTAGTTCTCGGCGGACACAACATCTTTGTTGTTATGTGGTGCTGAGGATCGAACCCGGGCCGCACGCATGCCAGGCGAGCGCTCTGCCGCTTGAGCCACATCCCCAGCCCCAGATCTACAGATTTTAACATAGTTTAATCAATGGTTTTTATATGACAAATATTTAATTTGTAGGTTAATCTAAATTTAGTATACTGTAAACCAGATGTTCTGGTGGCAAGTGTTGGGACTTTAAGCCTTTTATTTTTGTGTGTATGTGTGTGTTTTGCTTGAGGCATAACAAACATTTTCCTTCTTTAGTGCACTTGCTTTCAGTTACAATTATTTTTTCACTACAAATACTTGAAAACATTTAACAGATATGTTTGGTTGTTAGTTTATCTTTCAGTGTACTGGTATTAATCCAGTTATTATGTTATATATGTTTTAAAAACCTATGCAGATTACAACCATAACAACATCAAAAGTAGAGCAAATTTGGCCCTTTTCTCTCCCCTTCCCAAACATAAAAGCTAAGTTGAAGACACACAGCTCCTGACAAATGCTCAGGAGAACACATGTGCTTCGCTGATAGGGACTGCATTGTCCTTGCAGCTGGAAGTCCTGCCCTGCTACAGACCGGAGCAGCAGAGATCAAAGCTCTGTTGTGGAAATACTTCCAATATGGCCATGTGGCCATGGCTAGAGAGCTCATCCTGGGCCACTTAGGTGGCAGCAGCCACTTCAACATAGGGACCAAATTGGGAAATATGACCAAATGAAACATTCCACTACTTCTGAGACTTCCTGATGAAAATGATGATGGATTCCAAAACAGTCACTTAGCCAACAATGAGCAACAAATACACCAGATGCTCCTCAGTGCTGTCAAAGACCCCTTCCCATGACTGGGCAGCTGCTCATGGGAACATTTGCACCAAGCAATTTGAGGGACACTTCAAAGACTTGACTTGAGCCATTGTCCTCATGAAAGCTTGAGCTGCGTGGCCAGTGCCCACTGGAGCTGTGCTGAAGGAGCTCAGGATACGGGGCTTCCTGTGGTCAACCAGGTGATGCAGAGAGAAGCAGGCCCAGGGCAAGGCTTTGCCAATGCCCTCCACACCTGCTTACTGGTGGGCACTTTGATGTTGGTATCTGTGTTGCAATGTTCTCCTCTTTACTCCTGCTTTGATCAATGTTTCTATAAACTTTGTAGTTCAGGGGACTCCTTTGCTAGTAAGAAGATCCCAACTTGAATGAGCTCAAGGAAATAAAAAGAAGCAGGGACACTGGCTCTTCCATACTAGGATGGAATAGCATCTACATTGAGTGGGGCTGGCCCAGCATGCTTCTTCTGTTAACAGCAGGCTCACATGTGTGTGTGTGTCTGTCTACATCTCCACATGCTCTTTCCTGGACATTGGCCACTTGTGCACCTGCAGATAGCCTTCCTCCAGGTGAGGAAGAGAGGCTGCCTCCTTGCTATGTGCACCTCAGGCAGCTCTTCCTCCAAGACAGCACCCAGGAAAGGAAGAGTTATAATGTCCACCCAAACCCTAGAAAGGGATGAAAATGAGCCTAGCATTGGACCCATGGCTTAAGATCTGCCCTGTCACTATAGCTGTGGATCTGAGATCCTGGTGGCCCCATGTGGGCCATGTACTATTTCTTGCATACCAGGCTATGTTGCCCACAGATGTCTTGCACAATCACCAATTCAGCCCCCGAGCCAGTGGACCTCAGGAATGTTTTCTCTGCCTGAGCTAGAATACACTCAAGTATCAAGTCCTGGACAGAATCACCCAGATGCAGTGCCACACACCTGGCAGCCACCTGATTGGACCAAGGCATGGGCATTGGCCTGGGGTTGTAAGGCTTTGGATTCTACTGTTTGTAGTTAATGTAACCATTCAACAAATGCATGAGCCTTCCTGAACTTCAGAGTCTTGTCTACAACACAGACATGGTGCTTGGGTGTCAAAATGCCTCCCTGTGCATGCAAATCAGAAGGGGTGGGCTTGTCCATCAGGGGCTTATCCAGCAGCAGCCAGCAGGAGCCCCAGGGAAAGTGGCTGCAGTGGCAACCACAGTCTGGCTATGCATCTCTGGTGTCTCCCCTGAAGGCAGCAGTAGAGAGACAGCATGTGCCTCCAGACGAGGAGGGATGTGGGTGTTCTGAAGGCTGAATCAGCCTGTGCTCTGCACCTGCACCTCACAGCACTAGTCTTGACCTTCTTCATCCCCTGCAAGCATGTTTGTGGCCCATGCTGGTTCTCATTAGACCCACTCCCTTTTCCTTCTGAGAAGGCCTCTGGGTTTTGTTTGTCACAGCCGTGAGTTTTAAGTAGTGGGACCCCTGACAAACCAGGTAGGTCCCCAAAGGTCAGTATCCAGTTCCTTCCTGGCCCTGGTACCATCACAAGATCATGTCTGATGAAACTGGGGAACACGGGGGGCAAGAAAGTCCTTGGGTCACTCATGATGCTGGAGGTGGCGAGGGCCCTGAGAGTGCCAGAGCAGCTTCAAGACAAAGATACCACTTGGGCAAAGCAGACAAAGTTGAAAAACCAAAATGGTATTAATCACAGGAACTTCATTTTACTGCAAATTATCATTGATCTTAAGGACCATATTTTTCATGCTACAAAATATATAGTGATGGTGGCAGGAAGTTTTAGGAAATCTATATAATCTCACATCAAATTTAATATAAACAGTTTTTTTTAATCATCTCATCCAGGTGCAGGGGCAGCAACCACACTACGGCTGTGCACCTCTGGTGTCTCCCCTGCAGTTAGAATATTTTGGGAAGTATTTAATTCTTTAAGTGTATTCCACAAATTAATGGTTGGTCATTAAATGAACCTCAGAGTTTATTCACAAAATGGGCAGTAATTCATTTAGAGGCAGTACATAGGCAATCTTTTCCTCTAATATCTTTTGCTGATATTAGAGTTTCTGATATGAACTTCAGAAAGAAAAAAAATGTGCAGGTGATCACCTCTCCAAAAATTTGTAAAAAATTAGATTTTGTGGATTTTATTACCTCTATAAAGAAATGAGTAACTGATGACAATTATTGTCCTAAGTGGACAATGAAAGTGATGAGATAATCATCTAATGAGAGTCAGACAGTGAAGGATAATGAGAGGAGAAGGAAAGATGAGGCAGAGGAGGAAGGCACAGAGGAGACTTCATGGGTCATGGGGCTAGTTCCTTTCAGGGTTGGCCTTTCCCACCCATGGAAGACCCCTGTGGGGTCCCCTTGTGGACCCTGAGCTCTAAAGGGGGGTGGTGGCCGTCTCCACTTTGCCTGAGGAAGGATTCTTAATGCAAGAATTCTCACCTAAGAAGGTGTTGGTAACCTGTGCTCACCCACATGCCCGAGGCCGGTACAGCGAGTCCCCGAGTTATCTCAATTGCTCTGACCCATCACCTCCTAAAGCAGTTTTGTTCCCAAGAAGAGCTTCTTTCGGCCCTGGCAGGGTGCAAATGGTGCAGTCTTAATGACTTTGCTCACTCTCTTCCCATGAGACAGAGAACACAGGATCCCAAACTGGTGCAATCGTTCTTGGCCACTCTCAGTGTTAGTGCTTTCCTCATTTGGCCTGGTTTCCCCCATGTTTTCCACATGCAGGACACATGCAGGGTCCTGCGGAAGCAGGCTGATCAAGAAGATGCCTACTCTGCATCCACCGTATGCAGCACTAAGGGCAGGGCCACAATCATGCCTACATGTTCTGCATGCAGTTCATTGGTGACCATAAAGGGCACACTTGGGGCTCAGGGGAGGGTAGGACAAGGTCAGGCAGCAGCCTGAGTGGCCACTCGGGAGTCACAGCTGGGATGTGCAGGCAGTATTATGGCATGGTGAGAGGATCAGAACGGACTCATGTTTTCCTGAAGACAGACACAACATTGCAGGTAGGCATGTGCACAGGCTGGTCACACTGGCTGTTGTCCTTGCCCAGTACAGCAGAAGGGTCAGAGGTGAGCCTGCCAGCAGCAGAGAGCACACAGTACCATCCTACAGTGACAGTGCCAGGGCCTGGGCATGAATAGCAGAACCCAGCACCCAGCAATACCACAGGACATTCCCAAGGTGAGCCTGAGAGTGTAAGCAAGAAACAAACGCTAAACAAACAAACAAACAAAACCACACGTGTGGATGGTGTGGAAGGAGCAGGAGGTGACTGAAAGCTCCCACATTAGAGCTGGAACCTCTGGTGGAACAGAGTAAGCAGCATGGTGCAGCTTTGTAACCTACATTACACCCCAGATGCACACCAGGCCTAACCTACCTGAGAACCACTGGACAAACAGATGGAGGACTGGGCAGTAGAGCGATGGCCCAGTACAGCAGGCCCTGATTTCTCCACAGATATTCTCTCCTCCAGAAGTAGAGTATGGTGCCCATGGCTTTCCCATTGATTCCATATGGTGACTCCTTCCAAAGACAGCAGTATGGAGAGAAGAGTGACTTCACGCCTCCAGGCAGGCAGTGGAGGTCAGCAAAGCTCTGCCATGTGGCCTGATTATTCCTTTGACATGATGTGGCAAAATATCATTTCACATCCGTGGTTTCCTGCAGACCCCATGACCCAAAGCTAAGCACAGGAGGGACACACACTCTCTGATGCCTGTCTCCTCCTGCCACTCAAGCCTTAATACCGAGTGTCCCAGCATATTCCTTGCTGTTTTGTTCACTGATGTCACTTTAAGTACCTAGGAGGCCAGGAGCTCTCAGGCTGTCATCACAGCCCAAGCAGTCTGACTTGGGGCAAACATGCAGGAGTCCACTCATCACCAGCAGGCAGAAGCTAGGAGACGTAGCATCCTCAACCCAAGGTTCCAGTCCCTCTGCCCACGCCTGCTGCCTATGCACAAGGAGATGGGCAAGCTCAGAAACATCTTCTCATGGCTCCTGCAGAAGATCCCTCTCTCCAGTGAGCCTGGCACTGTGTGGCCAGTGCAGAGGTCATGACAGGACAGGCATGCTCTAAGTTCAGAAGGTTGCCTGAGGGCTTCATTTGCCACCAGTTGTTCATGTGGTCAAGGCACTTTGGCCTGAGAATTATATCACTCACTCTGAGTGAATATAGGTAAAACTGCATATCTAAATCATCTAAATTCAACACTGCATAAGCCTACAAATGTAGCTCTTTCTGTCTATTTGCATGGCATATAAATGCCATTTCTTACTATCTACAATATTTTCTGTTACTAATTAATTTTTATCTATTGGTGCTACATATGTTATATACATTATGTCCTGTTACATACCTTTATCAAAAAAATCTATCTAGATAGGAACACGTATATAACAACAATTGTGAACTACATATTTCTATTGAACCCCTGCAGGTTACGTGCCAGAATTACAACTATAGTGCACATAGAGTGCCTCATCATCAATCAGCTCTGAAGGCTCCAGCCTCAGCCTCTGGTGGAGGCCCACCTTCCTTAAGGTGGAGGGAGCTGTTGGGACACAGGCAGAGTTAACAAAGAGCCATAGGTGGCAGGGGAAGGGGTAGAGAGAAGACAGTCCACTGCATTTCCACCATCAGATGCTGCAGGTACAGATTTGAAGGTTGGAGTCAAGTAGAGGCAGAGTTAAGAACAAAGCCAAGCCACACTTGCCTGCTCTCCAGCCTTTATACAGCGATGGCCTGGCTTCCTAGAGAACAGAGGAGCTGTGCATTAGCTCATGGAGGCTCTCTTCAGGCCCCAGAAGTCCTCCGCTGGACAGTTATTTGCAAAGTGACTCTTGAAATTTGGAAAGAGGGTGGATGAATGAGAAAAGGATGAGAAGGCAGTGAACAAAATAAGAAGCACCTCCCTTGGGACCCCAGAGCCCTTAGGCCAGAGAGAAGTGAGTCAGACAGTGGGCCTCATAGTTCAAGGGGCTGGAATTCATGTGGGGAAGGCACTCAAGAAACCATCCCAGGAAATCAGGTGTGGATTGGCCCTAAAAGACTCTGCAAACATGACGATTCTCATATCCTGGGTTCTCCAAGTCCTGGATTTTCTCTGCCTAAGCAGAGCAATTTATACAGCACAAGTCACAAGGAAGAGATGAACCCACATTCATGGGTTACCTAGAATACCAGCAAAAGTCACTAACATCACTAAAATTACACAACCATTACAGATGCTCTTGCTGGAATCTCTTCTTTTATGTCTTTCTTTGGAGACATTTTTAATAATAGAAGTGCCACTAACAGAGGTATGTCTTCAAAACAGTTTTTATGGGGAGAAGGGTTCTGCAAAACATCATAGTGGTAAATTGACCTCAGGAAAAAAGACCACCCCACAAGAAGGTTTCCTGGGAACTGAAACGGGGAGGCTGGTGAGTCCAGGGGCTTTGTCTTTAATTCACCATCATGGGAACAAGTGGTCTTTGATTCTAAGCTGTTTCAATTGTCCAGCGGCAGGGAGGGTGCTTCACAGGTTGAGGCGGGTGGGTCAGGGCAGCACCTGCCATCAGGTGCTCAGGAGCGGTGGTCTGCTTCCAACGAGGGCAGGGCTTTGGTCACTGTGGGCAGGCACACCTGACTTCTCTTGATTCCTAGCTGTGTCCTGTTGAGGCAGTCAAGCAGTTGCCCAGCATGTAATGTGACCTTGCTTCATCACTGCTCCTTGACATGCATGCATCCTGCCAGCCCACGGTGGAAGGCCAGGCACCAGTGAGGGAAACAGAGAAAGGTGTGTGTGTCCATGTCTAAATGTCCAAATATTCCTAGTGTTTACCGTCTTTCTCCATGTCTTTGAGTTAGCACTTGTACTGCAGAATGAATCAAAACAAGACAACAACCTAGACAAAATAAGTCTGCATGGGCTTCAGTGAAAGATGGTCCTAAATTAAGAACATCCCTTTTAATAGCAATCAATTGAAACTAAGAAGTTTCTTTATTTACACAGCAAAGGCCTGATGCCTGAGAGGGAGTGCATTCACCTCCCACTTTCAACAAGGAGCCTTCCCATCTGGAGCTGCCTCAGCCACTGCCTCCAGCCTCCCCCACAAGGTAGAGCCCTGCCCAGCAGAGTCCCTCTCCCTTACAAAAGGAAGACATTACCCTCACTTAAAGCAGAAGCCTTCATAGTTAAGCAGTGAGCTTATGTCCAATTTGTTTCTCAGGCAAAAGCAGCTAGATCTGTGAAAACAAAACCCCCTCAAGCCCCCATTTTGGTTTTACAGAATAAAGTAGATCAATAAATGCAAAAGTTAAAGTCAGATGCCAGGATTTGTCAAGGAGTGCTGTAATCTGTTCATTTTTTAGAACATTTTCTATAAACGGATCCACATTTGCTTGAAATCCCTGGAGTGGCATTCTGTGCCCCCCATGCTGAGACACCATCTGCTCCCCATGGAGAAGTGGATTTGTCATGCTGGATTTGCTCAGTTCTGGCTTCTCATGTCTTGGAATCTCTTTTCTGTGTTCTCTTAGTTGGGTTCTCATACCTTGGATTCTCTTAGTACTGGGTTCTATCAGTCCTGGGTTATCTTATACCAGATTCTCTCAGTCCTGGATTGTCTTAACCCGAGTTCCCTCAGTTCTGTGTAACCTTATCCTGGGTTTTCTTAGTCCTGGTCTCTTTTAATTTTGGTTTTTCTTAGTCCTGAGTTCTCTCAGTCCTGGATTATCTTATTCTGGGTTCTCTTAGTCCTGGTTGTCTCAGGCCTGGGTTATCTTATCCTGAGTTCTCATATCCTGGGTTCTCCAAGTCCTGGATTTTCTCATACTGGGTTAACTCAGTTTGGGTTTCTCTTAGTCCTGGGTTCTCATATCCTGAGTTCTCTTAGTACTAGGTTATCTCAGTCCTGGGCTACCTTATCCTAGGTTCTCATATCCTGGGTTCTCCTATCTTGAGTTTCCATATCCTGAGTTCTCTTGTGCTGGGTTATTTCAATTCTGAATTATCTTTTTAAAAAATATGTTTTTGGTTGTTGATGGATCTTTATTTTATTTATTTGTATGTTGTGCTGGTAATTGAACCCAGTGCCTCATGGATGCTGAGCCACATCCCTACCTTCTCAATTCTTATCTTATCCTGGGGTCTCATATCCTGGCTTCTCTTAGTACTGGGTTCTTTTAGTCCTGGTTTCTCTCAGTCCTGGGTTCTCTCATTTTGAGATCTCATCCTGGGTTCTCTTATGCTGGGTTATCTCATTCCTGGGTTATCTTATCCTAGTTTTTTTCAGTCCTGGATTATCTTATCCTGGGTTCTCTTAGTCCTGAGTTATCTTATCCTGAGTTCTCTTAGTACTGAGTTCTCTTAGTACTGAGTTCTCTTAGTCCTGGTTTCTCTTGGGTCCTGGGCTCTCTCATCCTGAGATCTCATATCCTGGGTTCTCCCAGTTCTGGATTCTCTTATGCTGGATTATCCCAGTCCTGGGTTATCTTATCCTGGGTAATCTTAGTCCTGCAGTGTTTCTTTTTGTTAAGCCAATTCTGCCCCAAGTCGTGGTTTCACCCCTCAGTTTGCATTTTACTGCTCAGAGATGGAGAACCTGTGAGGATGAATGCTGAGTGTAACACATCAAGAACTGACTCCTGTGGACCAAGGTCCTGAGAGCTAGTAGGCTAATATTCTCATTGTGGACTACAGGGCTCTGTGCCTCTCTCTCTCCAGGAGAGAGGCACAGAGCCCTGCCTTGATGTGCAGGAAGCAGATGGATGCAGAATCCCTGGCCTCCCCCACCATCCCTGCCTCACCTTAGGAAAAGAGGGCCAGCCACACACCTGAGACATTTACCACATTGCTGCTAACCTACTGCGTCCAACAGCTCAGGACTAGAGTGGTCCCCAGCCCTGTTTCAATCCTACCATGAGCAGAGGGTGATAGAGCTGTGGTGGTAGTGACCACTCTTATGAGGACTTATAGACAATGGGGACCGTGCCTTGGCACCTGGAGGAGAGACCACCCTTCTTATGAAGGGGCAGTGACAGTTTGCATCCCGGGTTCTGTGGAAGGCAGAACCCTTGCCATGAGCTAGCAAGGAGATTGCTAAGCAGTGTCAAAGGAGCAGCTGAGTTCCTCCTGATGGTTAGTAGTAAGTATGGGAAGAGAATTTACTCAAAGATGAAATTGTTAATTCAAAGGGAGCCAGAATTTAAAGATTCTGAAAATGTCAGACTCTAAATTGTGTAAAGTTGAGTACTTTAGGTACTTTTGCTTTATATTATAGTTTTAGGTCTGGAATAGTAATGCCACCAGGTTCATTCTTCTTGCTAAGGATTCAGGAAAAGTTTTTGGGGGGAGGGAGGGAGGGAGGGAGGGAGGGAGGGAGGGAGAGAGAGAGAGAGAGAGAGAGAGAGAGAGAGAGAGAGAGAGAGAGAGAGAGAGAATCTCAAAGGAAAATATACAAATTGATTTTGTTGGAGTTCAGTATATTTTCTTCTTCCCTTCTCATCCAATAGGTGGGGTTGCATGTTGTTTGCTGGTATTTCTGCCCTCAGGATGGTGAATTTTTTATGGTTGGATGGTTTGTCTTAGGGGTGGAGCTCCTGGAGGTGGGGTATAACAATTGCCAGTCCTGGTGGGAGACTGGCACCCCAAGGATCTCCTTTGGGGCCTGCTAGAGTGATGTGGGCACCTGGACTTACCTCCTTATATCACGTGTAGACCTCACAATTCCTGGTCTCCAATTCAGTCTTTTAATTGTATCTCACTCACCTTCTCCCTTATTACTTCCCAATCAGAAACCTCTCTCTCCAGATGTCTTATGGGCTGCACTCTGGGGCCTGCACACCTGTTTTGTAGAGCTGTTTTGTATTGGGCAGTTCAGGACCAGGCTATGCAAGCTACAGACCATCTGTGTAGCTGCAAGCACTGTTCTGAGTTAGTGACTGTGAGGGAGAGGGGGAATTGGGGACTATAGGTACCTTGATATTGCTTTTAGGACCTAGGCCTGCCACAGCTGGTAATTTCTCCAACTAAAGACGGCAACAAAATTGTCTCAAGATGGAGGGGCTGCTTTCAAAGATGAGGGGTTGGGTTGGGTTGGGCTGGTGGTGACCTTGGGCAGTGTGTACAGAGATGCAGCTCTGAGGTATGCAGTGCTGTGGCTGACATCTGTCTCCAGATCTTGCCGGTGTTCCTAGGTAAAGACTCCCATGTGCAGGGAACCACAACAGTGTTTGCCATGTCCTAAGATGGAGGTGACTGGGGGAACCTCATGTTGGTAAACGGGGTCCACACAGTTTTGTCTGGAGGTCATGTGTGTAAGCAGTCAACAGGTGTCCTGTGTGGGAGTGGCATCTGGGATGGTTGCTTGGGTGTGTGGCCAGGGGTCCTGTATAGGTGCTGATACTAGTGGTCTTGCTTGGGCATAGGAGCCAGAGGTCTTGCATGGGTGAGCAGCCAGGATCTTGCTCTGAAACTGAGGCCTGGCAACTTATGCAGGCATGGCACCTGGGATTGCTGTGTAGGAGCAGCTGTTGGGGGTCTTCTACTTACTTGCAGACAGACAATATTCCCATGACTTGAATCCCAGGCCACAAAGTGACACAGAATGCATCCTCCCTCTAGCCCAACATCTTGAATTCCCCAGAATATCATATATTTAGTATCACAAAGAAGTGGTGTATTGGACTAGGTGTTTCTATAGGCAATATGCTTTTAGGTGCCTCCATGCCTTTTCATGATTGGTGATTGGTAGTCCATTTCTTTTTATTGCTGAATAACTTTTTATTGAATAGATGTGTCAGAGTGATTTGATTAATAGTAGGCCAAAGGCTACTGAAAGAGATCTTGGTTACTTTCTTTTTTAAAAAAATCATTAATTAGGAAGCTATGAGAATTTTCCTGTAGGTGTTTTGTGGACATAGACTCTCAAACCATTAGGTAAACAGCTAGGAATGTGACTGTCAGGCCATAGTTAAGACTATGTTCAGTTTTTCAAGAAAACATTAAAGTGTCTTCCAGAGTGGCGGTACAGTTTTTTGACACCAACTAGCAATGATATGAGAGTTTCTCTTATTTTTCTCCCTCATCATCACTTGATATTGTCAAGTTTTGGATTTTTTTTCATTCTGACAGGAGGTTTTCATTTGCAACTCCCTAATGACATGAGATATTCAGCATCTTTTCTTAGTTACCTTTGGAAAGTCTAAAAAAATATTTTTAAGGAATTTTTTCATATTTTTCATTCATTTTACAAAACAAATTTATTCTACTAAAGTGGATATGTGATAAACTGCACATATTTCATGAACCATTTGTAAATTCTGTCTTATGCATGCATTCATGAAAACATCACCACAATCAAGATAGGAATCATTGATATCACCACCCAAAAGATTCCAAATGCCCCTTTTATAATTCCTTTCTCTTGTTTCCCCCTCTATCCAGAAACAACTATGAACTGGCTTTTTGTCATTACAGACTGATCAATAGTTTGGAATTTAGACAAATTAGTAGTCAGAGCCCTAGTCTGCATGATGGGTAAGCTGGCACACTCAAATGATCAGCCCTAGTAAACTCATCTATAAAGTCAACATTTCTCTAATCAGGGCACAAGAATACTGGGAGGATCAGAATTAAACATCCATGGAACCTAGAGAAGAGCCTGACACTCAGCAGATGCTCAACTTCTGGAAATCAGTGTCACTAGCTGCACTTTGAGTTGATGATGCAGAGTCCGTTTGGGCGTCTGCAGCTCCACAGGGCCTGCCTGTGCCCTAGAGCTGGTGTCTCCTGCACTGAGAACACATCCGGCATTCAGGGTATTCTTTAAAAGTTTTTTTAATTGAGATTTAATTCTCATGATAATGACAATTTGAATATATGATTTACTTACATTTAATATATTGTGATAGAATCACCACTTTTTCTTGTTCCAAATGTTTTAATCACCTCAAAGAAAATGGTGTATGAAGTCACCAACTCATGTTCATCCTGCAGTCACCTTTCTACCTTCTGATACTTTGGCTTCCACATTCTGGATATTTCATATGAATGCAGTTATACAATCTGTGATTTTTCATGTTTTGTTTTGTTTACTTAGCTTAATATTTTAAAAATTTGTCCATATTGTAGCATGTACCAATATTTTATTCCTTTTTATGGCAGATTAATATTCTACTATATATTTATATTATTTAATACTTACGTTCCTACTTATGGATATATACATTTGCTTATATATATAATATATTATATATATATAATATAAACATATATTATACATATATTTATACATATAAACAATATCCACATGTCCACACAAACCACATTTATTCATTCTTCTGTTAATGGAGGTTTGGGATTTTATATTTTTCCTAGTTTGAATGATTTTGCTGTGAGCATTCATGTACAAATAAATGTTTGAGTATCTGTTTTTCATTAATATGTGTTTATAGCTAAGAGTGAAGATGGTAGGTCATATGATAAGTTTATGATTAACTTTTTAGAAACCATCAAATTATTTTGTATGCTTACTGTACCATTTACTTTTTTATCAGAAATGTATGGGTGGAACCGAACATGGCGGTCGGCGAAGAGGCAGCACATTCAATGCCTCCATGGTAAGGGGATCAGAGAGACTCATTAATACACCTACATGCGTCCTGCTGAGAAACTTCAAGCAAAATTCCACTGAAAGGAGACCGGCTGGGAACCAGTAAGTTTAATTGGAGGAGTCAGCTTGTCACAGACTACTGAATCTCGGCAAAAATCCTCAATAAAATTCTGGCGAATCGGATACAAAAACATATCAAAAAAATGGTGCACCATGATCAAGTAGGATTCATCCCTGGGATGCAGGGATGGTTCAATATATGGAAATCAATAAATATTATTCACCATATCAATAGACTTAAAGATAAGAACCATATGATCATCTCGATAGATGCAGAAAAAGCATTCGGCAACGTTCAGCATCCCTTTATGTTCAAAACATTAGAAAAACTAGGGATAACAGGAACTTACCTTGATATTGTAAAAGCTATCTCTGCTAAGCCTCAGGCTAGCATCATCCTGAATGGAGAAAAATTGAAGGCATTCCCTCTAAAATCTGGAACAAGACAGGGATGCCCTCTATCACCACTTCTATTCAATATAGTTCTCAAAACACTGGCCAGAGCAATTAGACAGATGAAAGATTAAAGGCATAAAAATTGGAAAAGAAGAACTTAAATTATCACTATTTGCAGATGACATGATTATATACCTAGAAGACCCAAAAGGGTCTACAAAAAAACTACTAGAACTAATAAATGAATTCAGCAAAGTGGCAGGATATAAAAATCAACACGCACAAATCAAAGGCATTTCTGTATATCAGCAAAAAAACTTCTGAAACAGAAATAAGGAAAAACACTCCATTCACAATATCCTCAAAAAAAAAAAAAATACTTGGGAATCAACCTAACAAATGAGGTGAAAGATTTATACAATGAAAACTACAGAACCCTAAAAAGAGAAGTAGAAGAAGATCTTAGAAGATGGAAAGATATACCCTGTTCATGGATAGGCAGAACTAACATCATCAAAATGGCGATATTACCAAAAGTCCTCTATAGGTTTAATGCAATGCCAATCAAAATCCCAATGGCATTGCTTGTAGAAATAGATAAAGCAATCATGAAATTCATTTGGAAAAATAAAAGACCCAGAATAGCAAAAGCAATTCTAAGCAGGAAGTGTGAATCAGGCGGTATAGCGATACCAGATTTCAAACTATTTTACAGAGCAATAGTAACAAAAACAGCATGGTACTGGTACCAAAACAGGCAGGTAGACCAATGGTACAGAATAGAGGATACAGAGACTAATCCACAAAGTTACAACTATCTTATATTTGATAAAGGGGCTAAAAACATGCAATGGAGGAAGGATAGCATCTTCAACAAATGGTGTTGGGAAAACTGGAAATCCATATGCAACAAAATGAAACTGAATCCCCTCCTCTCACCATGCACAAAAGTTAGCTCAAAATGGATCAAGGAGCTTGATATCAAATCAGAGACTCTGTGTCTGATAGAAGAAAAAGTTGGCTACGATCTACATATTGTGGGGTCAGGCTCCAAATTCCTTAACAGGACACCCATAGCACAAGAGTTAATAGCAAGAATCAACAAATGGGACTTACTTAAACTAAAAAGTTTTTTCACAGCAAGAGAAACAATAAGAGAAGTAAATCGGGAGCCTACATCATGGGAACAAATTTTTACTCCACACACTTCAGATAGAGCCTTAATATCCAGAGTATACAAAGAACTCAAAAAATTAAACAATAAGACAACAAATAACCCAATCAACAAATGGGCCAAGGACTTGAACAGACACTTCTCAGAGGAGGACATACAATCAATCAACAAATACATGAAAAAATGCTCACCATCTCTAGCAGTCAGAGAAATGCAAATCAAAACCACCCTAAGATACCATCTCACTCCAGTAAGATTGGCAGCCATTAGGAAGTCAAACAACAACAAGTGCTGGCGAGGATGTGGGGAAAAGGGTACTCTTGTACATTGCTGGTGGGACTGCAAATTGGTTTGGCCAATTTGGAAAGCAGTATGGAGATTTCTTGGAAAGCTGGGAATGGAACCACCATTTGACCCAGTTATTGCCCTTCTCGGACTATTCCCTGAAGACCTTAAAAAAGTGTACTACAGGGATACTGCCACATCGATGTTCATAGCAGCACAATTCACAATAGCTAGACTGTGGAACCAACCCCGATGCCCTTCAATGGATGAATGGATTAAAGAAATGTGGCATTTATACACCATGGCGTATTACGCAGCACTAAAAAATGACAAAATCATGGAATTTGCAGGGAAATGGATGGCACTAGAGCAGATTATGCTTAGTGAAGCTAGCGAATCCCTAAAAAACAAATACCAAATGTCTTCTTTGATATAATGAGAGCAACTAAGAATAGAGCAGGGAGGAAGAGCAGGAAGAAAAGATTGACATTAAACAGAGACATGAGATGGGAGGGAAAGAGAGAGAAAAGGGGAATTGCATGGAAATGGAAAGAGACCCTCATTGTTATAAAAAAAACTACATAAAAGAGGTTGTGAGGGGAATTGGAAGAAAAAACAAGGAGAGAAATGAATTACAGTAGATGGGATAGAAAGAGAAGGCGGGGGGGTGAGGGGAATAGTAGAGGATAGGAAAGGCAGCAGAATACAACAGTTACTAGTGTGGCATTATGTAAAAATGTGAATGTGTAACCGATGTGATTCTGCAATCTGTATTTGGGGTAAAAATGGGAGTTCATAACCCACTTGAATCTAATGTATGAAATATGATATGTCAAGAGCTCTGTAAGGTTTTGAACAACCAATAAAAAAATAAAAAAAAGAAATGTATGGGTGTCCAACTTTTCTACATAATTACCAACAATTTATTTTCCTATTTAAAAAAATGTAACCATCCTAGTGTGTGTGAAATTGTTTTTCTTCCTTTTCTTTTCTTTTTGGTACAGGGGAATGAGCCTAGTGAGTGTCTTTCACTGAGGTACATCCCCAGGATTTTGGGGGGGCAGGGGACATGGTCTTATTAAGTTACCCAGGATGATTTTAAAATTGTGACCTCTTGCCTCAGCCTAAGGATAGTTTGGATTATAGGTATGCACCATAATTTTCCGTTTGTAAAACATTTTTTTGGGGGGAGAGGCACCAAGTATGGATCCCAGGGATGCAGAAACACTGAACTACATCCCAGCCCTTTTTAATTTAGAGACAGTGTCTTGCTAAGCTGCTTAGTTTCTAAGTAACTGAGCTTGACTTTGAACTTGCCAACCTCCTTACTCTGCCTCCTAAATTACTGGGATTATAGGCATGCACCACCGCACTTGGCTAGAATACATTTAAAAAATATTACAACATGGATACTTTCAGACAGAAAAGGGCTCAGTGCATCTATAACAAACTTCACTGAAATAGTTTTTAATGATAGAAAAAAATATATCCTTAGAATAAATGTCTGAGATATAGGATAATATCAAAATATAAAAATTTATAAATCTAATGAACACACTACTGCTGATATATGGTAAACTAATACATAGGTCATTGCTAGACATATTGATCACTTTTTTGAAAGAAATGTGATATTCTACATAAATTATTTCAGAGAGAACATTTTGTGAAATAGAGAACATTGTTTTAATGAGAGTAAGAAAGTACTTTCGATTTGTTTTGTCAGCAGCTGACCTTGGTTTCTCTATTTGGTTTGCATAATTTTCATTATTTGTGAATCAGTACTGATCAGCACCAAGGAATGACCATGCCACAACCATTGGCCACAAGCATGTGGACACATGACAGGATTGGTCTTTTGTCCACTTCATGCATGTGACCCCTGAAGTGATGAAGTCCACACAGTATAAAGCAGCTGATGAGCAGCTGGGTAGTGTGAGTTGTCCTTTGTTCTGGAAGGTTCTTTTTGAAACCTTGAATTAAAAGAGACATAAATTGTTTTGTATGTCTGTACCAGAGAATTATCATGTATCCACTGAAAAGAACTATAAGGCCTACAATGAAGACAACTCTGAATGCAACTAGGGTGAAAATGAGGCCCCTATAAATTGGCAGAAGATAACGGTGATCACTGAGAAAGAGAGCACCAGTCATATTGGTTGTGGTCACAGTGCAGATGAGCTGACCAAGTTAGGTCCCGTGAGAAGAAAAATAGCCACATGATGGGATTTCTGGATTTAAATTTGAAGTTTTCCAACCAGGATCCACTGGGGCTGATGGTGATGTCCTGAAGCACTGAGGACACAGGTGGTACAGATGGAGAGTCCCCACATTACTTTCTGCAGGAAGAACAGCATTTCTCATTTCAAGTCACCTGGAATGTCCCACACTTCCCAAATACCTGTAAATATCAACAGTCCCATGGTGAGGGGCATGAGGATATGTGTTAGAGCCAAGTGGATGATGGGGAGGTAAGCAACCCTTTTCTTGAGGCTCACAAGGACAGCAGCACTGTAGAGGAAAAGCAGAAAATTGTTGAGATTTCAATGCCAGCTTCGGGATACAAGACATTTTTTACGGTACTATACCTTGAATGTTGGTTCATCTTCATTGGGATTTTGAATCAAATGATATATTTCTGAAAGACAAAACAGTAGCATATGTTAATATTAACATTTTTTGATATGTTTCCAGTCATTTAATAATGACAACAAAATCATAATTTACCAACAAATTCTTTGTGATTAGGACAGTGTCTTATTGTCATCCCAATTTCTCATCAAGTTCTGCATTGGGTTTAGAGATACATTGCTGACATAGCATTTATGAAGCCATTGTTTTGTGTCAGACATTGAAAAAGAAAAAGTTCATTAAAAATAAATTTCCAACACAAATCTCTCTCATTACTCAGAGGAATGATATTGTAGATCTGCCATTCATGTCGTGAAGTTTCTTATCTCTCACTCTTGTCTTGAACTCTGTAGCATGTGATGTTTTCCTTTTCTAGTATAAGTCATCTTATGCTATAATTATTTAGTATTTATCTTTCTCTCCAGATTTCTTAATGGTGGAGTTGTCATTGAAACTGCAGTTTCTGAAATAGTTTTACTTATATAGAAATTGTTCATAAAAGACTCTTAATGTGAAGCTTGGCCAGTTAAAATAGTAATTTTCTAGTGAAATAATCTCAACATGATCATTTTTCTGGTTTATTCATGGAAGTTTAGATTAACGAGAGATTTTCTGGTATACAACCTACACCACCATGGCCTTCATTCAACTCATGTCCCACTACTTACTAGTTGAGTAAACATGTCGTTTAATGTAACTACATGCCAGTATTTGCTTGACCTATAGAAAGCATTATAGGAGTATTATATTATTTGCCACTATCTAACCTTGCTTTGGGAGAATTATTGTAGTATATTAAAGATTTTCTAACTTTTTTTTTTCACTATCATAGCTTTATTCAAAACCACAGTTGCACAAAAGTAGTAACTTCAAAGTTTTAAAGGAGAGATTCTCAAAGAACTTAACCCCTATATACGTACTGCCATACAAATAGCATTAAAATAGGATCTAAAAACTTATACAAAAATAGGAACCCCATTACTTATTTGCATGAAAATACTATCCACAAAACTAAATAGGTTCTTTTTTTTTTATTGTTGGTCGTTCAAAACATTACATAGTTCCTCATACATCATATTTCACAGTTTGATTCAAATGAGTTATGAACTCCCAATTTTATCCCGTATACAGATTGCTGTATCACATCAGTTACCCTTCCATTGATTGACATATTGCCTTTCTAGTGTCTGATGTATTCTGCTGTCTGTATTATTCTCTACTATACCCCCTCCCCTCCCCCCCCTCCCCTTTTCTCTCTCTACCCCTTCTACTGTAAATCACTTCTTCCATTTGAATTATCTTGTCTTACCCCTCCTTTCCTCTTATATGTCATTTTGTATAACCCTGAGGATCGCCTTCCATTTCCATGCGATTCCCCTTCGCGTTTCCTTTCCCTCCCACCTCTCAACCCTGTTAATGAAAATCTTCGTCTCAAGCTCTTCGTCCCTACCCTGTCCTTGTTTCCTCCCCTTATATCAGAGGAGTCATTTGGTATTTGTTTTTTAAAGATTGACTAGCTTCACTTAGCATAATCTGCTCTAATGCCATCCATTTCCCTCCAAATTCTATGATTTTGTCATTTTTAAATGCAGAGTAATACTCCATTGTGTATAAATGCCACATTTTTTTAATCCATTCATCTATTGAAGGGCATCTAGGCTGATTCCACAATCTTGCTATCGTGAATTGTGCTGCTATGAACATCGATGTAGCAGTGTCCCTGTAGCATGCTCTTATTAGGTCTTTAGGGAATAGACCGAGAAGGGGAATAGCTGGGTCAAATGGTGGTTCCATTCCCAGCTTTCCAAGAAATCTCCATACTGCTTTCCAAATTGGCTGCACCAATTTGCAGTCCCACCAGCAATGTACAAGAGTACCCTTTTCCCCACATCCTCTCCAGCACTTATTGTTGTTTGACTTCCTAATGGCTGCCAATCTTACTGGAGTGAGATGGTATCTTAGGGTAGTTTTGATTTGCATTTCTCTGACTGCTAGCGATGGTGAGCATTTTTTCATGTACTTATTGATTGATTGTATGTCCTCTTCTGAGAAGTGTCTGTTCAGGTCCTTTGCCCATTTATTGATTGGGTTACTTGTTGTCTTATTGTCTAATTTTTTGAGTTCTTTATATATTCTGGTTATTAGGGCTCTATCTGAAGTGTGTGGAGTAAAGATTTGTTCCCAGGATGTAGGCTCCCTGTTTATCTCTCTTATTGTTTCTTTTGCTGAGAAAAAACTTTTTAGTTTGAGTAAGTCCCATTTGTTGATTCTATTTGTTAACTCTAGCGCTATGGGTGTCCTATTGAGGAATTTGGAGCCTGCTCCCACAGTATGTAGATCATAACCAACTTTTTCTTCTATCAGATGCCGTGTCTCTGATTTAATATCAAGCTCCTTGATCCATTTTGAGTTAACTTTTGTGCAAGGCGAGAGATAGGGATTCAGATTCATTTTGATGCAAATGGATTTCCAGTTTTCCCAGCACCATTTGTTGAAGATGCTATCCTTCCTCCATTGCATGCTTTTAGCCCCTTTATCAAATATAAGATAGTTGTAGTTTTGTGGATTGGTTACTGTGTCCTCTATTCTGTACCATTGGTCCACCCGCCTATTTTGGTACCAGTACCATGCTGTTTTCGTTACTATTGCTCTGTAGTATAGTTTGAAGTCTGGTATCGCTATACTGCCTGATTCACACTTCCTGCTTAGTATTGTTTTTGCTATTCTGGGTCTTTTATTATTCCATATGAATTTCATGATTCTTTTATCTATTTCTACAAGAAATGCAGCTGGGATTTTGATTGGCATTGCATTGAACTTATAGAGAACTTTTGGTAATATCGCCATTTTGATGATGTTGGATCTGCCTATCCATGAGCAGGGTATATTTTTCCATCTTCTAAGGTCTTCTTCTATGTCTTTCTTTAGGGTTTTGTAATTTTCATTGTATAAATCTTTCACCTCTTTTGTTAGGTTGATTCCCAAGTATTTTATTTTTTTGGGGGATATTGTGAATGGAGTAGTTGTCCTCATTTCCGTTTCAGAGGATTTGTCACTGATATACAGGAATGCCTTTGATTTATGCGTGTTGATTTTATAACCTGCCACTTTGCTGAATTCATTTATTAGCTCTAATAGTTTCTTTGTAGACCCTTTTGGGTCTGCTAGGTATAGAATCATGTCATCTGCAAATAGTGATAATTTAAGTTCTTCTTTTCCTATTTTTATGCCTTTAGTTTCTTTCGTCTGTCTAATTGCTCTGGCCAGTGTTTCGAGAACTATGTTGAACAGATGTGGTGAAAGAGGGCATCCCTGTCTTATTCCAGATTTTAGAGGGAATGCCTTCAATTTTTCTCCATTCAGAATGATGCTAGCCTGAGGCTTAGCATAAATTGCTTTTACAATGTTGAGGTATGTTCCTGTTATCCCTAGTTTTTTGAGAGTTTTGAACATAAAGGGATGCTGTACTTTGTCAAATGCTTTTTCTGCATCTATCGAGATGATCATATGGTTCTTATTTTTAAGTCTATTGATGTGGTGAATAACATTTATTGATTTCCGTATATTGAACCATCCTTGCATCCCAGGGATGAATCCTACTTGATCATGGTGCACCATTTTTTTGATATGTTTTTGTATCCGATTCGCCAGAATTTTATTGAGGATTTTTGCATCTAGGTTCATTAGAGATATTGGTCTGTAGTTTTCTTTCTTTGAAGTGCCTTTGTCTGGTTTCGGAATCAGGGTGATGTTGGCCGCGTATAATGAATTTGGAAGTTCTCCCTCTTTTTCTATTTCCTGAAATAGCTTGAAAAGTATTGGTATTAGTTCCTCTTTAAAGGTTTTGTAAAACTCTGCTGTATACCCATCCGGTCCTGGGCTTTTCTTAGATGGTAATCTTTTGATGGTTTCTTCTATTTCCTCAATTGATATTGGTCTGTTTAGGTTGTCCATATCCTCCTGACTCATTCTGGGCAGATTATATGACTTAAGAAATTTATCGATGCCTTCACTATCTTCTATTTTATTGGAGTATAAGGATTCAAAATAATTTCTGATTATCTTCTGTATTTCTGAAGTGTCTGTTGTGATCTTGCCTTTTTCATCCCGTATGCTAGTAATTTGAGTTCTCTCTCTTCTTCTCTTTGCTAGCATGGCTAAGGGTCTGTCAATTTTATTTATTTTTTCAAAGAACCAACTTTTAGTTTTGTCAATTTTTTCAATTGTTTCTTTTGTTTCGATTTCATTAATTTCAGCTCTGATTTTAATTATTTCTTGCCTTCTACTTCTTTTGCTGTTGTTTTGCTCTTCTTTTTCTAGGATTTTGAGATGAAGTATGAGTTCATTTATTTGTTGGTTTTTTCTTTTTTTAAGGAATGCACTCCAAGCAATGAATTTTCCTCTTAGAACTGCTTTCAATGTGTCCCATAGATTCCAATATGTTGTGTCTGTGTTTTCATTTAACTCTAAGAATTTTTTAATTTCCTCCTTGATGTCTTCTAAAACCCATTGATCATTCAGTAACCTATTGTTCATTCTCCAAGTGATGCATGATTTTTCCTTCCTTCTTTTATCATTGATTTTCAGTTTCATTCCATTATGATCAGATAAGATGCATGGTATTATCTCTACTCCTTTATATTGTCTAAGAGTTGCCCTGTGACATAATATATGATCTATTTTTGAGAAGGATCCATGTGCTGCTGAGAAAAAAGTGTAGCTGCTTGATGTTGGGTGGTATATTCTATATATGTCAATTAAGTCTAGGTTGTTAATTGTGTTATTGAGTTCTATAGTTTCCTTATTCAACTTTTGTTTGGAAGATCTGTCCAGTGGTGAGAGAGGTGTGTTGAAGTCTCCCATGATTATTGTATGGTGGTCTATTAGACTCTTGAACTTGAGAAGAGTTTGCTTGATGAACATAGCAGCACCGTTGTTTGGGGCAAATATATTTATGACTGTTATGTCTTGTTGGTGTATGGTTCCCTTGAGCAGTATGTAGTGTCCCTCTTTATCCCTTTTGATTAACTTTGGCTTGAAATCTATTTTATTTGATATGAGTATGGACACTCCTGCTTGTTTCCACAGTCCATATGAGTGATATGATTTTTCCCAACCTTTCACCTTCAGTCTATGTATATCTTTTCCTATCAAATGCGTCTCCTGTAGGCAGAATATTGTTGGGTCTTGTTTTGTGACCCATTCAACTAGCCTGTGTCTCTTAATTGGTGAGTCTAAGCCATTAACATTTAGGGTTATTATTGAGATATGGTTTGTTCTTCCAGCCATATTTGTTTATTAATGCTAATAAACCTGATTTGTTTTCCTCTTTGATTATTTTCCCCCTTTACTGTCCTACCTCCTACTGTTGGTTTTCATTGTTGTTTTCCATTTCCTCTTCCTGTCGTGTTTTGCCAAGGATTTTTTGAAGAGATGGTTTTATAGCTGCAAATTCTTTTAACTTTTGTTTATCGTGGAATGTTTTAATTTCATCTTCCATCCTGAAGCTTAATTTCACCTGATACATGATTCTTGGTTGGAACCCATTTTCTTTTAGCATTTGAAATATGTTATTCCAGGATCTTCTAGCTTTTAGAGTCTGTGTTGAGAGATCAGCTGTTATCCTGATTGGTTTACCCCTAAATGTAATCTGCTTCCTTTCTCTTGTAGCTTTTAAAATTCTCTCCTTATTCTGTATATTGGACATCTTCATTATAATGTGTCTAGGTGTGGATCTCTTATGATTTTGCACATTCGGCATCCTGTAGGCTTCTAGTATTTGGGATTCTGTCTCATTCTTCAAGTCTGGGAAGTTTTCTCGTATTATTTCACTGAATAGATTGTTTATTCCTTTGGTTTGGAGCTCTGTGCCTTCCTGTATCCCAATGACTCTTAAGTTTGGTCTTTTGATATTATCCCATAGTTCTTGGATGTTGTGCTCATGGTTTCTTAGCAGACTTGCTGAGCTGTCTATGTTCTTTTCAAGTTGAAATACTCTGTCTTCATTGTCTGATGTTCTATCTTCTAAGTGATCCGCTCTGCTGGTAGTATTCTCAATTGAGTTTTTAAGTTGGTTTATTGTTTCCTGCATTTCTAGGATTTCTATTTGTTTGTTTTTTATTACCTCTATCTCCCTGTGAAATTGATCTTTTACTTCCTGCATTTGTTTATGTAGTTCCTTGTCAATGTGATCTTTCATTGTCTGATTTTGCTGTCTCATGTCTTCCTTGAGACTCCAGATCATCTGAAGCATGTATATCCTGACCTCTCTATCTGACATTCCATCTGTTGCAGCTATTACCTCTTCTAAAGTTGAGTTGACCTGCATTGCCTGTGGTCCTTTCTTTCCTTGTCTTTTCATACTGCTGGCGTTTCTTTCTGCTTGGTGAAACTGTTGTGTTTTTGAAATTTTCCCTCTATTTATTTATATTGCTCTTGTATAGTTGAAAAATCACCCTTGCAGGGCAGGTAGTGGCTGTGATCCTCCAATTGGTGTGATCCGTCTACCACGCTGGCGGGCCCTAGGTCTGCTCTGCTGGTCGGTCAAAGGTCCGCCTACCCAGCAGGCGTGAGGGGCACCTCTGTCACTCCGCAGGTTGCTGGGCCTAACCTCCCGAAGGGTCGCAGGTCCGCCTACCTTGCAGGTGCGGGGGGAGGGGGCGGCTCCGCCCCTCAGCAGGCCGCTGGGCCTGATCTGCCAGTGGTCACAGTCCCGCCTACCTTGCAGACACTGGGGGAGGGGACGGGCCTGCCCCTCAGCAGGCCGCTGGACCTGTCCTACTGGTGGGTCGCAGGTCCAGTTCCCTGCAGGCGCGTGTAGCTGCTCTGTCACTCGGCAGGTTGCTGGGCCTGACCTGCCCGTGGGTCACCAGTTCGCCTAGCTTTGAAACAATCTTTTGTTTTTTGGAGATACTACCATCATTTTATCAGATCATAATGAAATGAAGTTGGAAATCAGTGACAAAATAAAAAAAAATTTCTTCATCACCTGGAGACTAAACAGTATGCTACTGAATGAACAATGGCTTACATAAGACAACAAGGTGAAGATTAAAAAATTCTTAGAGATAAATGAGAACATAGACACAACATATTAAAATCTCTGAGACACCATAAAAGCAATACTAAGGAAAATTCATTGCATGGAGTTCATTCCTTAGAAGAAAAAAATGAACAAATAAATGACCTCACACCACATCTCAAAGCCCTAGAAAAAAAAGAACGAATCAGTAACAAAAGCAGTAGAAGGCCAGAAATAATTAAAATTAGAGCTGAAATCAATGAAATAGAAACAATTGAAAAAATTGACACAACAAAAAGTATTTCTTTGCAAAAATAAATAAAATTAACCGATTCTTAGCTATGCTAATGAAGAAGAGAGAAATCTGAAATTACCAGCATATGTGATAAAAAGTAATAATTCAACAGACACTACAGAAATATAGAGGATAAGTAGAAATTATTTTGAAAACCTAAACTCCAATAAAATAGAAGACTTTGAAGGCACTGAAAAATTTTTAAGTCATATGATTTGCCCAGATTGAATCAGGAAGATATACACAACATAAACAGACCAATATCAAGTGATGAAATAGAAGATGCCATCAGAAGCTTACCAACCACCAAAACAAAAACAAAAACAATACAACAACAACAAAAAAAAACCAGGGCCAGATAGATACACAGCCAAGTTTTACAAGACCTCTAAAGAAGAACTAATGTCAATACTCTGCAATTTATTTTAGGAAATAAAAAAGAGAAAGCAATTCCAAACTTATTCTATGAGGCCAATATCACCCTGATCCTCAAGCCAGGCAAAGGCACATCAAAGAAAGAAAACTTCAGATCATTATCTCTAATGAACATAGATGTAAACATTTTCAATAAAACTTTGGCAAATCAAATACAAAATTATATCAAAATATTTGTGAACCATGATCAAGTGGGATTCATCCCAGGGATTCAAGGTTGGTCCAACATACAATAATCAATAAATGTAATTCATCACATCAATACACTCAAAGATAAAAATCATATAATCATCTCAACAGATGCAGAAAAAGCACTTGACCAAATACAGCACCTTTACATGTTCAAAGCACTAGAAAAACTAGGGATAACAGGACATATCTCAACATTGTATAAGTGATCTACACTAAGACTCAGGCCAACATCATTCTAAATGGAGAAAAATTGAAGGCATTCCCTCTAAAAACTGGAACAAGATAGGGATGCCCTCTTTACTACTTCTATTCAACATAATTCTTGAAACACTGGCCAGAAAATTCAACAGCAAATAAACAAACAAACAAACAAATAAATAATACAAATAGAAAAAGAAGAACTTAAATTGGCACTATTTCCTGACAATATGATTCCATACCCAGAAGAACTGCACCATAAAACTTCTAGAATGAATAAATGAATTCAGCAAAGTAGTAAGATATACAGTCAACACCCATAAGTCAAAGACATTTCTGTATATCAGTGACAAAGCCTCTGAAAAGGAAATGAGGAAAAGTATCCCATTAACAATAACCTAAAATAACAAAAATAAAGTACTTGGGAATCAACTTAAGAAAAGAGGTGAAAGATCTACACAATGAAAACTACAGAACCCTAAAGAAGGAAATCAAAGAAGACCTTAGAAGATGGAAAGATCTACCTTGCTCTTGGATAGGCAGAATTAATATTATCAAAATGACCATACTACCAAAAGCATGATACAGATTTAATGCAATTTTGATAAAAATCCCAATAGCATTCCTCATAGAAATACAAAAGGCAGCCGTGAAGTTCATTTGGAAAAATAAGAGACATAGAATAGCTAAAGCAATCTTTAGCAGGAAGAGTGAAGCAGGTGGCATCTCTAGACCAGACCTTAAACCATACTACAGAGCAATAGTAACAAAAACAGCATGGCATTGGTACCAAAACAGACTGGTAGACCAATGGTACAGAATAGAGGACACAGAGATTAATCTACAAAATTAAAATTATCTTATATTAGACAAAGGAGCAAAAAACATGCATTGGAGAAAGGATAGCATCTTCAACAAATGGTCCTGGGAAAAGTGAAAATTCAAATGCAACAAAATGAAATTAAATCCCTATCTCTTACCATGTATAAAACTCAACTCAAAGTGAATCAAGGACCTAGGAATTAAACCAGAGACTCTGCATCTAAGAGAAGAAAAAGTAACCCCTAATCTCCATCATGTGGGATTAGAACCCTACTTTCTATAGTGTAAGAATTAAAACCAAGAATCAATAAATGGGATGAAATAATTTTTTTTATCAGCAAAAGAAACAATCTGTGACATGAATAGAGACCCTACATCCTGGGAGAAAATTTTTACCCCTCACACATGAGATACAGCACTCATCTCTAGGATATATAAAGAATTCAAAAAACTAAACACCAAAAAACAAATACTCAATCAACAAATGGGCCAAAGACCTGAACAGACACTTCTCAGGAGAGGATATACAAACATTCAACACATATATGAAAAAATGTTCATCATCTCTAGCAATCAGAGAAATGCAAATCAAAACTACTCTAAGATTTCATCTCACTCCAGTCAGAATGGCAGCTATTATGAAGACAAACAAAAATAAGTGCTGACAAGGATGTGGAGGAAAAGGTACACTCAAACACTTCTGTTGGGACTGCAAATTGGTGCAGCTGGTATGGGAAGCATTATGGTGATTCCTTGGAAATCTGAAAATGGAACCACCATTTGACCCAGCTATCCTTCTCCTCAGTCTACATTCAAAGGACTTAAAAACAGCATACTACAGGGACACAGCCACATCAATATTTTTAACAGAACAATTCACAATAGCTAAACTGTGGAACCAACTTAGATGCCCTTCAGTAGATGAATGGGTAAAAAAATGTGGCATATACACACAATGGAATATTACTCAGCAATAAAAGAGAATAGAATCATGGCATTTGCAGGTAAATGGATAGTGTTGGAGAAGATGATACTAAGTGAAGTTAGCCGATCCCAAATAAACAAATGCCAAATGTTTTCTATGATATAAGAAGGCTGATTCATAGAGGGATGGGAAGGGGTGCATGAAAGAAATAGACAAACTCTTGATAGGGCAGAGGTGTGGGAGGGCAAGGGATGGTGGAGTGTGATGAACATCATTATCCAAAGTACATGTATGAAGACACAAATTGGTGTGAGCATACTTTATATACAACCAGAGATATGAAAATTTGTGCTATATATGTCTAATAAGATTTGTACAGCATTCTGCTGTCATTTATTTTTAAAAAATCAATTAAAAAACAGATTAGTGTACACACTCCCATGTTAATTGCTGCATAGTTTACAATAGCTAAGAAATGGAATCAACCTAAACACCTATCAAAATAGGAATGGATAAAGAAAATAGAGTGCATACATACACCTGGAAAACAGAAGGAAATCCTGTCATGTGTGGCAACATGGATGAACAAGAGGATATGTTAAATGACATAAAACATAGGAGCTAAATCACATGATCTCATTTATATGTGGAATCTAAGAATTGAATTCAAAAAAACAGAATAGAATTGTAGATACCAGAGCCTGGAGAGTTGGGGAGTTGGAAAGATGTTGGCCAAAGCCTACAAAATTTCAATTTGACAGAAGGAATAAATTTAAGAGATCAGTTACACGTCATTGTGACTATAATTAATAATAAAGTATTATATTCCTGAAAATTGCTGAGAATAATAATTTAAAAATCACCACCACAAAAAGTATGTGATGTAATACATACATTAACTTGCTCAACTTAGCCATTCCACAATGTATATGTACTTTTAAGTCATCATGTTAGAATTTATACTATTTTTGTCAATTTAAATAAATTAATAAGAAAAAAATGTGAATTTGTTAATAATTTTGTCATTGAACTTGGATTTTATTATTACACCTATAGCAAACCATAAAAGAACACAACAAGAAAATTACAAAATCAATATCCCTGATGAGAATAGATGCAAAATTTCTCAACGAAATAAAGGCAAATTGAATCTGACAGAACATAAACAAATATTATACAACCTGTTTCAGTGTGAGTGACTGTGGGAATGAAAGAATGATCCCACACATACCAATCAATAATTCAAAGCACTACATCAAAAGAATTAAAGACAAAAAACCATAAGATTAACCCAATAAATTCAGAAAAGGTATTCAATGAAACTCAACATCTCTTCATAATGAACCCCCTCAAAACAGATACAGAACAATGCAAAAGGTTATCTACATAAGAAAAACCCCATAGCCAACATTATACTAAATGGGGAAATGCTGAAATCATTTTTTTCAAAGATCAGAAAAAATAAAATAAAAACAAATGTATCCACTTTCAACCACTCTTATTTACTATAGCATTGGAAGTTTTATTCAGAGTAATAAGAGACATAAATAAGGGCATCTACATAGGAAAGGAGGAAACGGAATCATCTCTTTTTACATAATGTGATTTTATATGTAGAAAATGCCAAAGACACCAGGTGCAACTGATCATCTGTTTGCCCATAGCCAGGGAGTGTTATGGGCCAGGCTCTCTATAAGCAATAACCAAACATACTCCATTTTATCCTGACTCCATATCATGTAAGAATTCTTCTCTTCTGGGAAAGCCTCGTCTCTGTACCCATTAATAATTGCTACCTAGCATAGTACACTTGGCAACACAAATAGTAATTCTTATACAGTGTAAAATTATTCTCTTGTCTTTTATTTTTCTTGGGAAATGTATCTTGTCAAAGATTGATTGTCTAGACTAATAACCATTCTCTAACTTGTGCTGAACTAGGGTCATTTTGACCCACTCTCCTCCTGCTTGCTTGGTGCTATGCCAACTTGTAAAGTCCCATGGAAAATACAAATTTACTCATTGCATTGTCTCACTAATTTCCCCATTCAGTTTCTGTACCTGCTTGCTTGCAGCTATGTCAATTTAAAGGTTTTTACCTTTAAATATCCTAAAATTCTCAGGCTTGGGGCTGTTCCATGCAGAGACAATTATGGGTTCTGTGGGGAGCAGTTGCTGGCCAGCCTGCTAAATAAAGACTCTTCAATTTGGACAAAACTGGAACTCGGTGTGTTTTATGCACAGGTGGGTCACCCTGCACTCAGCATCACCTATCAAACTGAGGCAGGGCCAACTCAAACCACCTTGAGTTAACACATATCTTATTCCCTAGATTAACTATGAGATCATTTGTTCCATTTAACTGCTATATGCCCAGTTAAATGGATTTTCTGTTAAGTGGAGGTAATAAGAATTCCCAATGTACAGACCGAGGTTTGCTATTTTTCTAGGGAGGGGTTGGGGTTGGGGATTATATCAACTATTCATCATTTAGTGCTTAAATTATTTAAACATAAACAATGCATTAAGGCTAGTGCAATAGACTATGCTATATTTATATCACACTTTAAGTCAAAAACTGTCTCTCAGTCTGGGGTTATAGCTCAGTGGTAGAATTCTTATTGCACACATGTGAGACATTGGGTTCAATCCTCAGCACCACATAAAAATAAAGTATTGTGTCTATCTACAAATAAAAATATTAAAAATCTCTCTATATAAAAGGCCATTACATAATAATAAAGGGATCCACTTAACATTGTTTAACTGTGAAAGCCTATATTAAATGGAAGAAAGATCTCAAATTAATAACCTAACTTTACACCTTTAGAAATTTAAAAATGAACTGGCAAGTGAACCCAAATCTAGCCAAAGGGAGGAAATAATACAGATTAAACAGGTAATAGAAAAACTGTAAAGAACAAAAAATTGACTCTGAAAATGTTTGCAATATTGAGGAAATTTTACCTACACACACTGGAACAAATTAGAGATGCATATCAACAGAAATCAGAAATAAAAATAAATTGCCACCAACTTTACAGAAATAAAAAAGATAATCAATAAGGTTATACTGAGCTCTATTGCATGACAACAGTTTAATTGGGTTAGATGAAGTGAAAACATACATAGAAACACATAAATTACCAAATTTGACTTTTAGAAGATAAGAAAAAAATAAGTCAGAAAATTGTAATTCCAGCTACTCAGGAGGCTGAGGCTGGAGGATGATGGATTGTGTCTTTGCTTTGATTCTTATTTACTTTGCTGCAGATGTAGTTCAGTGATAAAGTGCCCCTGGGTTCAATCCCCATTACTCCCTAAAATATGCAAAAAAGAAGATATAAAAACTTTGAACAAATATATAAGAATTGAGGAAATCAAATAAATTTTTAAACTGGTCCCTAGAGAGAGAATGCATTATCCTGAGTTTACTGGCTAAGTCTACTAGAATTTTGAAAATTGATATCAATGCTTCTCAAACTCTTCCAAAGTATCTTTGCTTTGGAAGGAGGGCATATTTCTTAATTTATTCCAAAAGGCAGTATTATTCTGATACCAAAGCAAGAAAGAGGTAACATCATTATATATTTGTCAAAACCCATAGAATACCCAAAACCAAGAGTAATGTAAACTGTGGACTTTGAGAAATAAAAATATGCCAAAATTAATTTATCCTATGAATGTAAGGGTGGTACTACCAAAGAAAATCAATAAATGTAATACACTGTATTAACATAGAAAAGAAAGATCTCAATGATCATTTCAACTGTTATGGGAAAGGCATTTGACAAAATTGAAGATTTGTTAAGTTTTTCTTAAGAACTCAGTAAACTAGGTAAAGAAGGGAACATCCTCTACAAGATAAACATGTTTATGAAAAAACCCACACAAAACATCATTCTACATAGGAAAACACTAAAACCTTTCCTCTTTATATCAGGAACAGAAGAGGAATGCTCACTTTTGCCTCTTCTGTTCAACACTGTACTGAAAATTGTAGGTAGATCAATTTGGTAAAAGAAAAAAAAGAAAGACAAAAAGAGAGAGAGAGAAGACATCCAAATTAGATAGGGAGAAGTAAAACTATCCCTGTTTGCAGGTGATGTGATCCCATATGTAAAAAATGTCAAAGAATGTAGGTAAGAAAATATCACTGCCAGAGCCAATTTAATGAATTCAGCAAATTACAGATTGCAATATATATACTGAAAAGATCATCTGATTTGTATAAGAGTAATGAACAATTTAATGTAAAAATCTAAAAAATTCATTTTTATTTGCATATACATATAAAAAGCATAAAAATTAACTAAAAGAAAAAAGTTTCTATATATAAAATATAAAACATTGCTCAAAAAATTAAAATAGTTCAAAATATATAAAATATATAAGATTGGAGTAGTTAATTTTGCCAAGAAGGGAATGCTGAACAAAATAATCTACAGATCTAATATGATCTCTGTCAAAATCCCAACTACATTTTCTTTTTTTTGCAGAAGTATAGGAGCTGATCATCAAATTCAAACTAAGTAGCAAAGTACCACAAATGCCAAAATAAAATGTTTTTGAAAGAAAAAGAACTCAGACTTTGTAATACTAATCAAAACAATGTGGTACTGGCATAAGGACACACACATTGACGAATGGAAAAAGAAGATAACGAAGAAATAAACCCATGCCTCTGTAGCCTATTGATATTTGACAGAAATACACAATGGGGAAAGGACAGTCATATCAACAATGGTGCTGGGACAAGTGGATATACATATGCAAAAAAAAGTCATTGGAGTCACCTCACACTGCAATCAAAACTTAAATATCAATTTTGGATTGTGCAGAGAGGAGTAAGGGCAGGGAAGGTGGGTGTGGGATGGGAAAGAGGGTAGAATGAGATTGAAATTATTACCCTATACATATGTATGATTACACTACTGGTGTGACCCTACACCACTGAGAGCCAGAGGGAAGAGTCTTTATGCTTTATTTTTGTACAATGTGTCAAAATGCAGTCTACTGTCATGTATGACTTAGGACAAATAAAAAATAAAAGTTGAATGCTTCAATCATACATAAATATGAGCCCTGGTTCAAAGACATCCAAAGTTTTCACACCATGTGCTCTTGGATAAGCTAGAATCTACACTAAATGGAGAACTTCTCTCCCAGCTCTAGCATGGGCTATGTCATTCCATGCACTGTTGTGTAGAATAAAGATAGATCCACAAAAAATTCAAGTCTGACTTGAGAGAATGAAGTGCAGAGGGTGCTAAATTGAGAAAAATCAGGGGAACCATGGTTATGTATGAAAGAAGAGAAGAGTGGTTCACTCAGGAAAGGCCCAGTTAAACTACGTGCAAGTCCAGGGAACATGATTCCATGAGTCTATGACTTCCTTCCTCTTCTTTCTTTTTCTTTCCCACCACCCTCACTCACTTCTTCCTTCATTTCTATCATTCCTTTGCAGCACAAGATGTCCCAGTTCAGTCTATACAGTTTCTTTTTTCAAATGATTTTTTTAAATATCATGGATTGAACACAGAAAATTTTACTACTGAGGCATATCCCCACACTTTTTTTCTCTTATTTTTTTAGAGACAGGTCTCACTGAGCTATTTAGAGCCTCACTAAGTTCTTGAGGATGGCATTGTATTTGTGATCCTTCTGCCAAAGCCTCCCAAGTCATTGTGATTATTGTCTTCACCTAGGTATTTAGAAATCAAATTTCACTGAAAGTCAAATACACTGATATTTGAATGTGATTACTGTGAGATATTTTCAGCAGACAGACCTGAAAATATGTCTTTTCAGTTTATTTTATTCATATATAACACTTGAAGTTTTTATGCTTTATTCTTTTATGCCAGAATTTACCCATTTTAGTTCCATGTTAGTGGGCTAGGACTGGTTTCCTATAATTGGTGCCCCCCCCCAATGCAAGTCCCTTGCTTTGGAAATAAGAGCTACACACAAAAATGTTTTCATCCAGAGGGGGCTTGTTTACCATTGTCTGAGAATGGAAGAAATAGTTTTCTTTTCCTTTGAGCACACCCTCTCTAACTATGGAAAGACAGGTACTGTCAGACTTCAGATGTAACACCAAGATTACCAGTCTACTGAGAGATAAGCCAAAGCTGTCTCAATTAGATAACCTCATCTTAGAGGCCTCAACTCCAAATCTGAGTAAAAGAGAAGACAGAGGAGTCTCCTAGGTAGGCACTAGGAAGGCACTTTGAAGTCTGATCTTACTACCACATAACCAGCACACAGGTATGCTTAGAATTGTTATTTAATAAAAATTTTTACAGGATTACTTTATATCATAGTATTATTATAATTTATAATATTACAAGTATTGTTGTACATGAGACATTTTCTCAGTATAAATTTGCACAAGGAATAAGAATCAAAAAGACTAACAGTTTTAGCTTAAACTACTTTCTAATACTTAACATGTTTCAACTCATCTTACAGCAATTCGTAAACTCAAAGACACGCATACTAAAAATATTAGCTAATATAATATTAGCAATAGTAGTAACTTCAAATAAAATGTGTAGTGTGTTTATCAAAACTAATAACATTTTGTTCATTAAAATGTTAATGGTTTAATTACATAAAATAACTAATTATTGTCTTCACTGTTACTTAGATATTATTCTAAATTTGAACAATTTTAATGTCTTTTGAAAATATCATAGGAAAAAAGGAGAGAAAATTTGATCAAAATTGATAAAAAGATCAGAAGAATATTAAGGGGAAGGAAGAAGAGAAGTGTATTAAGGGGAAGGAAGAAGATAAGTGTATTAAGGGGAAGAAAGAAGAGACAGAAAAAGGAAAGAACAGTTGAATTAATCTGAACAAATTTCATATGTGAATATACCACAATGAATCACCACATCAAATACATTCACCAATCATTTTCTTTTTTTTATTGGTTGTTCAAAACATTACAAAGCTCTTGACATATCATATTTCATACATTAGATTCAAGTGGGTTATGAACTCCCATTTTTACCCCAAGTACAGATTGCAGAATCACATCGGTTACACATCCACATTTTTACATAATGCCCTATTAGTAACCGTTGTATTCTGATACCTTTCCTATCCTCTACTATCCCCCCTCCCCTCCCCTCCCATCTTCTCTCTCTACCCCATCTACTGTAATTCATTTCTCTCCTTGTTTATTTTCCCATTCCCCTCACACCTCTTATATGTAATTTTGTATAACAATGAGAGTCTCCCTCCATTTTTATGCAATTTCCCTTTTCTCTCCCTTTTACTCCCACCTCATGTCTCTGTTTAATGTTAATCTTTTCTTCCTGCTCTTCCTCCCTGCTCTGTTCTTAGTTGCTCTCATTATATCAAAGAAGACATTTGGTATTTGTTTTTTAGGGATTGGTTAGCTTCACTAAGCATAATTTGCTCTTGTGCCATCCATTTCCCTGCAAATTCCATGATTTTGTCATTTTTTAGTGCTGTGTAATACTCCATGGTGTATAAATGCCACTTTTTTATCCATTCATCTATTGAAGGGCATCTGGGTTGGTTCCACAGTTTAGCTATTGTGAATCGTGCTGCTATGAACATCGATGTGGCAGTATCCCTGTAGTACACTCTTTTAAGGTCTTCAGGGAATAGTCAGAGAAGGGCAATAGCTGGGTCAAATGGTGGTTCCATTCCCAGCTTTCCCAGGAATCTCCATACTGCTTTCCAAATTGGCCAAACCAATTTGCAGTCCCACCAGCAATGTACAAGAGTACCCTTTTCCCCACATCCTCGCCAGCACTTGTTGTTGTTTGACTTCATAATGGCTGCCAATCTTACTGGAGTGAGATGGTATCTTAGGGTAGTTTTGATTTGCATTTCTCTGACTGCTAGAGATGGTGAGCATTTTTTCATGTACTTGTTGATTGATTGTATGTCCTCCTCTGAGAAGTGTCTGTTCAAGTCCTTGGCCCATTTGTTGATTGGGTTATTTGTTATCTTATTGTCTAATTTTTTGAGTTCTTTGTATACTCTGGATATTAGGGCTCTGTCTGAAGTGTGAGGAGTAAAGATTTGTTCCCATGATGTAGGCTCCCTATTTACCTCTCTTATTGTTTCTTTTGCTGAGAAAAAACTTTTTAGTTTGAGTAAGTCCCATTTGTTGATTCTTGCTATTAACTCTTGTGCTATGGGTGTCCTATTAAGGAATTTGGAGCCTGACCCCACAATATGTAGATCAGAGCCAACTTTTTCTTCTATCAGACGCAGAGTCTCTGATTTGATATCAAGCTCCTTGATCCATTTTGAGTTAACTTTTGTGCATGGTGAGAGGAGGGGATTCAGTTTCATTTTGTTGCATATGGATTTCCAATTTTCCCAACACCATTTGTTGAAGATGCTATCCTTCCTCCATTGCATGCTTTTAGCTCCTTTATCAAATATAAGATAGTTGTAACTTTGTGGATTAGTCTCTGTGTCCTCTATTCTGTACCATTGGTCCACCCGCCTGTTTTGGTACCACTACCATGCTGTTTTTGTTACTATTGCTCTGTAAAATAGTTTGAAATCTGGTATCGCTATACCGCCTGATTCACACTTCCTGCTTAGAATTGCTTTTGCTATTCTGGGTCTTTTATTTTTCCATATGAATTTCATGATTGCTTTATCTATTTCTACAAGAAATGCCATTGGGATTTTGATTGGCATTGCATTAAACCTATAGAGGACTTTTGGTAATATTGCCATTTTGATGATGTTAGTTCTGCCTATCCATGAACAGGGTATATCTTTCCATCTTCTAAGATCTTCTTCTACTTCTCTTTTTAGGGTTCTGTAGTTTTCATTGTATAAATCTTTCACCTCTTTTGTTAGGTTGATTCCCAAGTATTTTATTTATTTTTTTTGGAGGATATTGTGAATGGAGTGTTTTTCCTCATTTCCGTTTCAGAAGTTTTGTCGCTGATATACAGAAAAGCCTTTGATTTATGCATGTTGATTTTATATCCTGCCATTTTGCTGAATTAATTTATTAGTTCTAGTAGTTTTTTTGTAGACCCTTTGGATCTTCTAGGTATAGAATCATGTTTTCCACAAATAATGATAATTTAAGTTCTTCTTTTCCTATTTTTATGCCTTTAATTTCTTTCGTCTAATTGCTCTGGCCAGTGTTTCGAGAACTATATTGAATAGAAGTGGTGATAGAGGGCATCCCTGTCTTGTTCCAGATTTTAGAGGGAATGCCTTCAATTTTTCTCCATTCAGGATGATGCTAGCCTGAGGCTTAGCATAGATAGCTTTTACAATGTTGAGGTAAGTTCCTGTTATCCCTAGTTTTTCTAATGTTTTGAACATAAAGGGATGCTGTACTTTGTCTAATGCTTTTTCTGCGTCTATCGAGATGATCATATGGTTCTTATCTTTAAGTCTATTGTTGTGGTGAATAACATTTATTGATTTCCGTATATTGAACCATCCTTGCATCCCAGGGATGAATCCTACTTGATCATGGTGCACAATTTTTTTTGATGCGTCTTTGTATCCGATTCACCAGAATTTTATTGAGGATTTTTGCATCTAGGTTCATCAGAGATATTGGTCTGTAGTTTTCTTTCTTTGAGGTGTCTTTGTCTGGTTTCGGAATCAGGGTGATGTTGGCCTCATAGAATGAATTTGGAAGAACTCCCTCTTTTTCTATTTCCTGAAATAACTTGAAAAGTATTGGTATTAATTCTTCTTTAAAGGTTTTGTAAAACTCCGCTGTGTACCCATCTGGTCCTGGGCTTTTCTTGGTTAGTAGTCTTTTGATTGCTTCTTCAATTTCATCCATTGATATTGGTCTTTTCAAATCGTGTGTGTCCTCCTGACTCACTCTGGGCAAATCATATGACTTAAGAAATTTATCGATGTCTTCACTATCTTCTATTTTATTGGAATATAGGTTTTCAAAATAATTTCTAATTGTCTTCTTTATTTCTGTATCTTCTGTTGTGATATTGCCTTTTTCATCCCATATGTTAGTAATTTGAGTTCTCTCTCTTCTTCTCTTCGTTAGCATGGCTAAGGGTCTGTTGATCTTATTTATTTTTTGGAAGAACCAAGTTTTAGTTTTGTTAATTTTTTCAATAGTTTCTTTTGTTTCAATTTCGTTGATTTCCGCTCTGATTTTAATTATTTCTTGCCTTCTGCTACATTTGCTGTTGTTTTGCTCTTCCTTTTCTAGGGCTTTGAGATGAAGTGTGAGCTCATTTATTTGTTGCTTTTTTCTTTTTTTGAGGAATGACCTCCAGGCGATGAATTTCCCTCTTAAAACTGCTTTCATTGTGTCCCATAGATTCCGATATGTTGTGTCTGTATTTTCATTTATCTCTAAGAATTTTTTGATTTCCTCCTTTATGTCTTCTGTAACCCATTGATCATTCAGTTACATATTGTTCATTTTCCATGTGATGTAGGATTTTTCCTTCCTTCTTTTATCATTGATTTCCAGTTTCATTCCATTATGATCAGATAAAATGCATGGTATTATCTCCACCCCTTTATATTTACTGAGGGTTGCCCTATGGCATAATATATGGTCTATTTTTGAGAAGGATCCATGTGCTGCTGAGATAAAAGTATATCCACTTGATGATGGTTAATATATTCTATATATGTCACTTAAGTCTAGGTTATTGATTGTGATATTGAGTTCTATAGTTTCTTTATTCAACTTTTGTTTGGAAGATCTGTCCAATGGTGAGAGAGGTGTGTTGAAGTCACCCATAATTATTGTGTTGTGGTTTATTTGATTCTTGAACTTGAGGAGAATTTGTTTTATGAATGTCGCAGCACCATTATTTGGTGCATAAATGTTGATAATTGTTATGTCTTGTTGGTGAATGGTTCCTTTTAACAGTATATAATGTCCTTCCTTATCCCTTTTGATTAACTTAGTCTTGAAGTCGATTTTATTCGATATGAGGATGGCACCCCTGCTTGCTTATGAGGACCGTGTGCGTGGTATATTTTTTACCAACCTTTCACATTCAGCCTGTGTATGTCTTTTCCAATCAGATGTGTCTCCTGGAGGCAGCATATTGTTGGATTTGTTTTTTAAATCTATGTTACCAGCCTATGTCGTTTTATTGGAGAGTTTAAGCCATTAACGTTTAGAGTTACTATTGATATATGGTTTGTACTTCCAGCCATGTTTGATTATTTATCTTTTTTTTTAAATTCAGTTTGTTTCTCCATGATTAGCTTTCCCCCGCCCTCTGTCTTTACTGAGGCACTTCCCACTGATGGTTTTGGTTATTGTTTTTCATTTCTTCCTCCTGTAGTGTTTTGGTCAAGACGCTTTGCAATGCTGGTTTTCTGGCTGCAAATTCTTTTAGCTTTTGTTTATCATGAAAGATTTTTATTTTGTTGTCGTACCTGAAGCTTAATTTTGCTGCATACAGAATTCTTGGTTGGCATCCATTGTCTTTCAGTATTTGAAATACGTTGTTCCAGGATCTTCTCGCTTTCAGCGTCTGTGATAAAAAATCTGTTGTTAACCTTATTGGTTTACCCCTGAATGTAATCTGCCTCCTTTCTCTTGTAGCTTTTAATATTTTCTCTTTGTTCTGTATATTGGATATCTTCATAACAATGTGTCTTGGCGTTGGTCTACTGTGATTTTGTGTGCTCGGTGTCCTGTATGCATCTACAATTTGTATATCCATTTCCTTTTTTATTTCTGGAAAGTTTTCTGTAATTATTTCATTCAGCAGTTTACTCATTCCCTTGGTTTGAATCTCTATACCTTCCTCTATCCCGATTACTCTTAAATTTGTTTTTTTTATGTTATCCCATATCTCTTGGATGTTTTTCTCGTGATTTTTTACCAGCCTTTCTGAGTTGGCTAGACTCTTTTCAAGATGATATATTTTGTCTTCATTCTCTGACATTCTGGCTTCTGCTTGCTCCACTCTGTTAGTGATACTCTCATTTTAGTTTTTAATTTGGTTTATAGTATCTTTCATTTCTAGAATTATTGTTTGATTTTTTTATAATCTCCATCTCCTTATAAAGATGCTTACCTTCTTCTTTTATCTGTTTATGTAATTCATTTTCAATGTGTTCTTTCACTGTTTGAATTTTCTGTCTCGTATCCTCTTTAAGGTTTCATTCCATTTGTCTAAGGTATTTCTTGAGTTCTTTATATGACCATTTTTCTGATGACTCTAGGTCCTCCTGAATATTTAGGCTGTCCTGCATTGTTTGTACTCCTTTTATTCCTTTGTTTTTCATGCTGCTCATGTTACTTCTTGTTCTGTTTGACTGCTGAGTTACTGTTTACTCCTATAAATTTATTTGATGCTTGGGAGGAAAGGTATTAGAAGGGAAGGGAAGAAGTCACTAAAGAGAATGAGAGTAAGCAGGTAGAATTCAAGGAAGGGGGAATAAGAAAATTGAAAAGAAATGAAAAGACAAAAGAAAAAATATAAAAGAAAAAAAGAAAAAAAAATTTAAATAATTATAATAAAAAATTGAAAATTAAAATTTAAAAAAATAAATAAATAAAAATTTTAAAATTTTTTAAAAAGTTAAAAAAAAATTTAAAAATTTAAAAAACGACAAAAAATGGAAAAAAATCCAAATTAAAAAAAATTAATAAATGCAGTCTTAGAGTTTGATTAACTTCTCTTCCAGTAGGTGGAGCTGTGCCCAGTGGGCCAAGCTTCTACTCTCAATAGGTGGGAACCGATCACTGTGCAGCAGCTCTTCTTCCCAGACTGGGCGGGTCTCCAATCCTGAGTGCCTAGGGCCTTCTCTTGTGTCTAGTCACTTCCCCACTTTTCCTCAAGCCAGGCCCTGCTCACCTGTGACACTCACCACAATACTGGCTACACGCCAGGTCTGCTGCTCCTGGGAGCCCTGTTTTCATGAACGTCTGGGCACACTCTCCCTGTTTGCCTCCCTCAGACCCTAAGTTTGTAGAGCTTGGGGCTGAGAACCCCCAGCAAATTTGCTTGCCCTCCGGTAGCCACGCACCTGGTAGCTGGTGCAAGAGACCTCAGTTGTCAGCACTGGTGGGAGCGGTAGCCGGGAGTTCTGCCCTGCGAGTCCCGCGCCACTCCTATTCCCTCGGTCTGGCTATGGCACTCAAGGGAGAGCTGGGAGGGGCCCTTACGGGAGAGCTGGGAGGGGCCCTTAAGGTTTCCCCGCTGTGTGGAGAGGGATGGCTAGGGGATTACACACCTGTCGCTGCTGGTTTCAATGAAGTTCACCAATCATTTTCAAATAATAAAAAATCTACATATAAATTGCAGAGTGATTGCCAGGCACAGTGGCACAGGCTTGTAATCCCAGCAGCTCAATAGGCTGAGACAGGAGGATCATGATTTCAAAGCCAGTCTCAGCAAGTGCAAGGCACTAGGCAACTCAGTGAGACCCTGTCTCCAAATAAAATACAAAATAGGGCTGGGGATGTTGTTTAGTGGTTGAGTGCCCCTGAGTTCAATCCCAAGTTAAAAAATAAAAGAAAAATTGCAAAGGGATCAATAGAGTAGAAGGAGTAGAGGAAAGAATTTGAGAGGGTTAAGTGCTGGGGACAGAATTAGAACAAATTATATTCTATGCTATTATGATAAGGTCAAAGTGTATCCTAATGATGGACATAACTACAAAGAATAAAAAATGGTCATCAAACAAAAATGTAAAAAGAGGTATTATTTAGCAGTCAGGGTTATCAATTAAAATATTTCACAATTTTAAAAAATGTCCTAGGGATGCATGGAGATAGGAAAATAGTAGAATAAACTTGAATTTTGTATGAAGCAAAGTATAAAATATTTTCATAATTGACATTCTATAGTGATATTAGTATACACAGACCAGTAATATTTATCTGGTGACAGTTAATATTTCTTCATGTTGGAAAACATTGTTTCTTAGTACCTGTCATATTTAAGGAAGTGTCTGCTTCACCTGTAAAATCTGTAGGTTTTGAGTTTTTCTTTATTAATGCAAGTCATTGAGAAAGAACATAGAATTTAACACCAAAATTTTCCAGAGTTAGTCATTCTTTGATGATGATTTGCTGAATTTTCTATTCTAAGAAAATTTCCCAGAGATGAAAAGAGATAGATAACTGAAGAATTTTAAATTTGTGTTGATATAAACATTATTTTGTTCATGGCTTGGCAGAGTAACGTCATCATACATAAACATCTGCCCACTTATCTACAGTTTATATCCCCTGTGTTAAAAATCATTGTTTCTTGATTCCAGAAAATGTCTAGAATTGTCACCTTCTCCTAGCTGATCTATAAGCATTACTCTTTACTAATGCACAATCATTATAAAAATACATAAAATTTAAAACAAGATTTTTTGCATAAGTATCAATTTCTTTAAAAGCAAGATATATTTTGCTTATGTTAAATTTACTGAATCCCCTCGAAATAAAACAAAGTGGGTTTTTTTTGTATTTTCACTGAAATTTTTGTAGCAAATAACAGCAGTTTACAATTATCTAGAGAAAAATATTTCATCTTTGATGAAAAATATACAATTATCTAAAGCAATTTTTGCTGTTTCTGTCACTCAAATCTTTATCAATGATGTTCAGAATTGAAAATAATATATAAAATTATTTTCCAATTACACTTTTTAATGCAGTTATTGAATAATCACAGAATCCACATTTGCATATTTATTAAGGTACATTACTTTAAACTTCAGAAATTTGTATGATTTTGAAGAAAAAGAAATGATAATTAGACTACAATAGTGGAGATGTTTTCCAACCTGATCCACAAATGTCTCAATTCAGGCATTGGAAGCAGGATGACAGATGCTTGAGAAATATGACCAGATATCCTGAAGAAGACTCAAAGTCATCACTCAGGTATATTTCAGGGTCTAAATGAATGTGCTGGTGAATGTTTCTGAGCTAAAGAATATTCCAGTGTCTTCCAAAAAGTATCAATTCAAATTGAAGTCTTACACTTTTATGTAAATTTGCTCATAGCAGACATTTCTTTCTCTTCTTTGGTGACAAATTTACCAACTAGAATATGGCAGGTTGAATTTGATTAGTCCTATTACCAATGCCTAAATTGTAGGTTTGAAATATTTGATTTTCCTTTTAATCACAAGTTTTGCATATACAAAGTGTGTGTGTGTGTGTGTGTGTGTGTGTGTGTGTGTGTGTGTGTAACCTCTTCCTTTTTTTATCTGCTGAGAGACAAGCAAAGAGATACACTAGATGAGTAAAGGCCCATCTTAGCTGGGCCTGATTGTGACAATTTTTTCAGAAATTCAGGAGTCAAAGGTGGGAGGATGCCAAGTTCAAGACCAGTCTTGGCAAATTAGTGAAGTCCTAAGACATGATAGTGAGAAACTGTCCAAAATTTAAAATAACAAAGACTGGGGATATATTAAAACACCCCTAGGCCCAATTACCAGTCTCTCTAACAACAACAAAAAAATATCGACTTTGTTGCTTTCTACAAAATCATTGACCTGACTTAGGCTGGATATCCAGCTAATTTCAGCAAGTAGTTTATGAGAATTCTCTTCCTGTTTGTTAATCACCTAAAAATCTAATGTTGCCTTCTGATTTTCTTCTTCACAAAACACATACATATGTTGGGGTAGGAATTATCCCAATGCAAAGACAAAAATGCTGGCTCTAAATTTCATAGGATTCAGCTTTTTACTCCAAATGTATCTCTTGCATTTCACCCTGCTCACATGTATCTGTGCATCCTGTACATGGGTTCTGTGACTTCCCTGGGCTGAGTTTCTTGTGTTTATCTGTATTTATTTCTATGCTCACTCACTTCATTTCATAAGAATTATGTTGAGGTTACTGACTCTCATTAACTCTGCCTTTCATTAGATAGTTATTTTGATAAATTGAAGCATATAAATCACTTATTACATAATTCTTACTACTCATATAAATGTCCAGAATTAAATTTACTACCACTGTTTAATAGATCAAAAACTTTAAGACAGGTGAAAGAGATTGAGGAAAACACCTGCATTGGAGCTAGGGGCCTGCTATTCAGTGAGACATTGACCATGTACCCAAAGAACGTGAATAATGTGAGAGACTAACTGAAGGGCACTAAACATCAGTTCCTACTGCCGAGCATCTAAACATCTGTCAGAATTTAACTGAAAAATTTGCATGGGACATTTTATGTAAAGGATGCCGCGCCATCAGTGACCTGGATAGACTATTTTCTCTAATGCACAGGTCTGAGAAAATTAAGATAGAAACTGGCATTTCTTAGTGCTCATCCATGAGAAGGAGGTCATACGAGCTGTCTGCCTGTTTCCCTGGAGTGTTTATCAATATGGGAACATTTAAATATATTGCCTGGAGTAATTTAAAAGTGAGGGGAGAAAAGTTAGAATACCATCAATATGTAAGCACTTAAGTTTGAAAAAAAGTGGTCAATCTTATGGTAGACCTTTGTACTATAAGGTATGAAATTTTTCATATGCTAAACTAAATCTCCTAAACCAAGTTTAGATAGAGATAAAACATACAACAATAATTAAAATTTATATAGGGCTTCAAATATATTAAACATTATTTAATTGTTCACACTGACAATGCTAGTAAATAGCTTTATCTTGGTGCTGCTTTAACTCAGGATATAAACTGAGATGAAATTAATGATGTAAGGTGACAAGGCTCACTCTTATAGTAAGTGGTGTGGCACGAGTTAAATGAAGCCATCTGGGTAAGGAATACACACTACAAATTTTTTCACAATTCTGTACTTCTATAAAGAAACCATGAGATTGAGCATAATGAGAACATTTCCCTGGAAGATTCCAAAAATCATACCAACAACTGTTTATGGGAAATTTCTGTGTAGCAGCAGTATTTCAGATACTACCATTTTAAAGACAAATAAGACAATATTTTCACCTTTAAGAACTCTTCAGGAAGAAAATAAAAGTAAGTCATTATAACATGATAAAATTTATAACATAAAGGAAAACATACTATGTATTTCAGGTTGAAAAACAGAGTAAGATATTAGCATATCCATGAAGTGCGTGGGAAATATACAAATTGTTGATCTGAAGAATAAGTGGAGATGCCTTTTATCTCCAAGCTGGCATTAGGATCTCAGCAAACACCTTTCTTTTATGTCTGAACATTGCTGCTGTCCTTGTGGGCACCAAGCCCAGGTTCACAAACCTCTCCATCCACCCATAAGTTAAAATAAACTAATGAATTTATATTTATTTATTTTTTCAATGCCTGGGGTGGAACATAACTTTTCTATGGGCCAAGCCAGCACTCTACCACTGAGCCACACACTATACCTTCAACTTAAATTGACAATGGAAAAAAGACTCTATCCTATTTACTAGAAACTTTTTATTTTAGTAACTAATGCTTCTAGATACAGTAAAATGTTTTAAAATGAAAGAAAAATGCAAAGAAAATACTACTTCTGTCAAACACTTCTGATTTTCTTTCCAGAAACACATTTGTTTCAACCTTCAACATCCTCATGAAGATGAAACAATGTTCCAGATTCGGTGCCTTGAAAAATGCCTTTTATCTCCAAGCTGGCATCAGGATCTCAGCAAACACCTTTCTTTTATGTCTGAACATTGCTGCTGTCCTTGTGGGCACCAAGCCCAGGTTCACCAACCTCCCCATCTACACGCCTGGCTCTACACACATCCTCATGCTCCTCACCATGGGACTTTTGATATCTAGAGACATTTGGGGAACAGGACATTCCAGTTGACCTGAAATGCAGAGTACATGTCTTCCTGCACAATGTCATGAGGGGACGCTCCCTCTGCACCACCTTGTCCTGAGTGTGCTTCAGGCCATCACCACCAGTCCCATGGCTCCTGGCTTGCCAACTTCATATTTAAATCCAAAAATCACATCCTGTGGCTATTTCTGATCTTGTGGGTCTTCTCCATGTTCATTGATAGCAACCAGCTTCTGTGTACTGTGGCCACAAACAATAAGACGGTATTCTGTTTGTCACTGACTGCTGTTACTTTCCACCAATTTACAGCCATCTCTTTCTCAACTGGAAGGCATTAGAGATGTCTTCTTTGTGAACCTTATGTTTTTTTCTAGTGGATACATGATCATGCTCTTATACAGATATAAACAGCAGTCCATGTCTCTTCACAGTTCTGGGTTCTCCCCCAAACCTCCCCACAACAAAGGGCCACTGACCCCATTCTGAAGCTCATCAGTAGCTTAGCCATCCTGCACTGTGCAGAAGTTTTCACTTCATTGTTCACAGGCATGACATGGACACATGACCCCCTTCTGGTGTGTTTCTACATCCTTCTGGGCAGTGGCCATGGCTTAGTTGGTTTGTGCTGGCACTCAAATAACAAAAATAATGCAAACCAAATGTAGGGACAAAGGTCAGTTTCTGGCAAAACTGATTTAAGGCAGCTTTACCACTCTCATTAAAACAATTTTCTCTATTTTATAGAATTGAATGAAAAAATATTAATGAATATATCAAAGTTTTTGTCAGGTAATGTAACCTATGTAATTATTAAGGATCTTATGTATAATTTTGCCTTATATTTGCATGAATTTACTGATTTACAGCTATGAATTTTTAGTTTCATGTTACTCTCTGTCACATATATTAAAAATATGCATATTTTTGTGAATATTGTTTAAAAAAAATTTTAAATGAAATTCTATTTTTATTTATTTATTTTTTGTGGTGCTGGGGATTAGAACATAGAGCCTTGTGACTGCAAAGCAAGAACTCTACCAACTGAGCTATATCCCCAGACCTTAATTTTATTCTTTTACATTATACATAATAATTAAATTTATTTTTACATTATTATACAAGCATAGAATACATTTTGTTCTAATTCAGTCCTAACACTTTCCCTTCCCTCCCATCTTCCCATCACCTCATTCATTTCCTCTACTAATTTTTCTGCTATTAATTTAGTTTTTAAATTTATGTTTTTGTATGTATATGATAGTGAAATTAAATTTAGTTCAGATACATTCCAGTTCTTTCCCTATCCCATCCCTCCTTTCTTTCCTTCATTCTTTATCTATTCCACTGATATTTCTTCTGTTCTTTTTTCTATATTGCTCCTTATGCTGTATAAATGTAGCTGTGTTGTAGTCTTCTTTAAAATTATTCTAGCAACCAGGCAGCACATTTCAATTTGCAAAAATGTAAAAATCCAAAAGATTATCAAGATAAGAATGTATAAACAAATGTGGTGTGTATATGCATATGTATTTAATTATATATAAATTTATGAATAGGCCCGTGTGTGTGTGTATTCAAGTACATAAATATATTTGTAATTTATACATGTATGTTTTAGAATATCAATATGACAAAAAGGAATAAAATTCTGATATCTACTACAACATTTATAGGTCTCCAAAGTTTTAAGATAATTAATCAAAATCAAACACAAAAAATCACAGATTGGAGGCTGGGTTGTGGCTCAGTGGTAGAGCACTTGCCTCAGCAACAAATAAAAATAAATAAATGAAATAAAGCTATTGCATTCATCTACAACTAAAAAAATTAAAATTACAGATAGTATAACTCCATTAAAATGAAATATCAAAAATATGATCATGCAGGGGCAGAAGGTGGAAAGGTGGTCAGCAGGGCCTCAACTATGGGTGTGTAAACTCTAGAAGCTAGGAGGGCACTGTGGAGTTACATATTCCCAATTGTATTCTGGACAAACAACATAAAGTATTGCTTGTGATACTGACCTCCAAAAACTGAGAACCTACTATGTGCCAGGGGTGATTCTAGTTTCTTTCTATATTTTAATCTTAGTATTTCCAAGGATCTTGTGTCTTAGTTGGTGGAATTGTGATTTTATGATAAATAAACTAAGAGCAGGTGATGAATTGATTGTTCCAGGGTCACCCACCATGCAGACCAGGACTCTGATTGCTGATTTGTCTGAGGTTCACACTACAGTTTAGTCTATGAAAATACATGTCCAGTCAGTGGTCATTTCTGGATGGAGGAGGAGGTAAGGGGGGGATTACAAAACTGCACAAAGAAATCTTTCACATGTGATATAATTAGGTTGTAGCTAGCAATGAGCAGTAAAAATGCATGGCAAGGTCTAAACTGTTCTTTAAATTACTTTTAGCATCTTCTTTAAACTACTTTCAAAGTGGATGAGAAAGCAAATAGTAGCAGTTAATATTTAGAAAATAAACAGAAACAAATGGGATAATTATGAAAATACATCAAAAAAGAAGGAATAAAGGCACTAAACCTTGACAGTGTCCATTGAAATTGATGTGAAGCTAGGATTTATAGCTATAGATGCTTCTATTTGCGAAGAGAATTACTTTAATTTCTCAGTCACACCAAAATAACTTTTGATTGGGCACTGACCCCAATGCTCACATTAATGATTGTCTTTTAGATCAACTCTTCCAAATAGAATAGCCACCATGACACTTTCAGAGAAAAACTATCTAATGTAAAAAAAAAAAAAAAAACACCAAAAAAAAAAAAAAAACTATACTACCTGAAGTGAACAAAGAGTTGAACACCTTATTGACAAAGTTTACTGAAGGAGGACCCCAATTCTCAAAGCAGGCATCAAATAGTAATACATTTTGGGTCCCCATAGTTTTTTTTGTTTGTTTGTTATTCTCTACTTGGAGATTACACACTCACTCTTGTGAGAGCTCTCTGAAGCCTTACTTTGCTTTTACTTTATTTTCACTTTCACATATACATTGTTCTGTCACTTATTATAAAGTTCTCTTGCATGGCTTTTGTGTCTGATATAATTTTTTTTCATTGGAAGCAAAGAACAGAGGACTGAAGTTTTCTCTCTCCACTCTCCTATGACAACAATGTCTTTAGAGACTCAGGAATTTGGGTGCACTTTACTAAGAAGAAAGTGTACATTGGAACCAAGCTGGTTGCAGTAGCAACAGAGGTGTTGGGCCCCAAAAGAGAGGGGGGAGAACCCAGAGAAACAAAATAAGTAGATCTGCAAGAAAAACCTGTAGAAGAGAAAACCCAGCTGTTCTGGAAGCTAATCCAAATGGTGTGTAAAGGGCGCTCTGTGTTTTTCAACTGGCCAGCTGAGGTGGAAGCCATCTTGTAGAGGCCACACTGTAGGTCCTCCAGGAGAAGCCAGGAGATCATAGAAAACATGGCCAGCCCTGACAAGTGGCTACTGTGTGGACTAGGGTGTGTCTAGAAGAGCATGATTAAAATAGGCACAGAGAAAATTGTATTCAGGGGTATTCAAGTGAGAAAAGTAAAACAGAGCTCAACTTGCTTTTTTTTTTGAGTTCTTCATGTGGCCAGATGAAGAGAGTTAGAAACCTCAACAAGCGGCATGAGTACACTCAGGGACTAAGCCTTGAAAGTCTCTGTTCATGAGCAGCAGAGTGTACAGTGGATTAGCTCTCCTGCACCATGATTAGAAATCTTTAGATGTTCCTGAGGTAGATACTCCTGATGAGACCCCCAACAGTGAGGCCCTGTGGGTGTGTTGATCTAATATCTCCAGAGCAGATACCACTCAACAAACAATTCAGGACTGATTACATCTAAGCCCACACCTGAAACTCCCCTTGAACAACTCTGCAGCAGCCATGCACTGGGTTTTATGGATCTGGTGTGTGCAGACAGGACTTCCACTGCACCCTACATTATACTGGTGAGAGGGAAGCTGAGAGGTATTTCAACCAGATTCACTCTTTGGCCACTACAGGTAGCAGCTCTGTGTGCACCAGAAAAGTGGAAACATTGAAGAACCCCTTGCTCTCTCCCTCTTTCAATAAGTAATCCAAGAACAACAGGCAGGATAGTATGGTACAGGCAGTGACTATCCATTCTCCTCAACTAATATGACCCCTTCAGTGAAGATGTTTCTTTATTTTTCAATAAGAATGTTTTCATTTCCATTTTTTTGGGGGGGTATTCTTGCTGTGCTTATTGGCATGTGAACATTTATACATATATATTTTCTCCTGGTTGGCATTTTTAATGTAGTCATCTTTCCCTGCCTTCCCTTGTCTTTCGAGAGGTAGTGCTTTATTTTTAGGGTGGTGGTATTGGAATTTTGTTGTTCTTTTTATTCTCTTTCTCTCCTTCCTTTTCCCACTAACAGGTAAATGCTCTTGCTTTTTCTCCCTCCTTTACTTTTTTCTATTTTTATCCTCTTTTCTTATGACCATCACTTGCTATGTCTCTTCTGCATTCTCTAACATCATTTTTTTCAATACTGTAAACTTAATTTACCTCACTATCATATTTTATTTTCTCTTAATAAACTATATATATTTTTAATTTCTTTTGTAGTTGTAGGTGATAGAATGCTTGTATTTTATTTGTCTATTTTTATGTGGTGTTAAGGATCAAATCCAGTGTCTCACACATGCTAGGCATGCACTGTGTCAGTGAGCTACACTGTCTTCCAATCAACTGTATTTTTACCATCTTTTAGAACTTATAGATTTATGTACTCTTGCAACCACCATTCATATAGTCGTATTTATTACTGGTGTGGTTGACAGAGTTGAGACCTGCTGTTTGTTTTAATACCAGATCTAGTTCATCACTACTTAATGATTTTGCACTGGTAATTGCTGACTCAAATATTGCTGTGGTTTGTGCTAATGTTGTAGACATTATAAAAAGAACCTGCTATTTTATTAATGCAGTCTATTGTTTGTATAAGTTATTGTTTTGTTTGTTGCCCCAATTAACAGGAACATCACAAGTTTATGGGGCAGAGACTGATGCTCAACTAAACTCAGTAAATAGACAGAGAATCTTGGTCCATACTCAAATTAACAACATTAATACTAACAACTTTCTTTAATACAAAACACAGAAGGAACAACAATCTGAAATAACATCCAGACCCCAAGCAGGATGAACTATAGGTGGGCCCTCAGATCCCAGTAATGGACATCCACTGCTATAGCAATTAACACAAAGACTGTGGATGCCATACCTATGAGGAGGTATCAGTCTAGGTTACCCTAGGACACTTTGGTAAAAGAAGTCTGTTCACCAAAAAGCCCACATGAAAGAGTAAAAGATAAATCTATCACAGTGGATTCATAAAACTCAACACAGAAATTAAAATGATATGAAAAAAGGTACATGACAATCCTAAAGTTTATAACTGACCAGTAGCTGAATTCAATGATACTGACAAGGATGAAATACCAGACAAACAGTCGAAATGAATGATTATCAAAACAATTGATGAATTCCAAGAGAACACAGACAAAAAAACCTAAATGGATCTGGAATTCAGTAAGAGATATGAATGATAAAATCAATATGGAGACAGAGATACTAAAAAAAAGCCAATGTTATATCTTGGAATCAAAAGACATAATAATCAAGTAAAATGTTTTGTTGACAGTCTTAAAGAATGCTGAAGACATTCTTTAAGAACTGGAAGACAAAATGCCCATTCTTGAACATTTAGAGAGTATTAAAGAAAATAAATAAACATGAACAACATATATAAGAATTCCGAACAATAGTAAGAGATCAATTTAATAATAAATAGAATTGAATAAGTTGTGAAATGCAGACCAGTGTATTGTATAATCTCTTCAGGAAAATAATAACAAAATTTCCAATCTATGAGAGCAAGATGGAAATCCAGACATAACAGATTCAAAATACTTAAGACTCATGTTGAATAATGAACCTCTTCATGGCATACTATAATTAAAATAAATATCATACAGAATAAGAATAGATTTTTTAAAGCCTCAAAAGAAAAACCAATTCAAAAAAAAGAAAGAAAGAAAGGAAAAAATTAAGATCAAACATCCCTAGCAATTAGGTAAAAACAAACCAAAACTATACTGAAACTTCATCATACACCAATTCAGAATGGCATTCACCAAGAATAAAAACAATGCAATATATATATTATGCCCAAGGCCAACATCATTATAAATGAGGAAAAATTGAAAGTATTCTCTCTAAAAACTGGAACAAGAAAGGGATGTGCTCTTTAACCACTTCTATTCAACAATAGTCCTTGAAATTCTAGCCAGAGCAATTAGAGAGAAGAAAGAAATTAAAAGAATATGAATGGGAAGAGAAGAGTTCAAACTCTCCCTATTTGCCAATGACATGATTTTATATTTAGAGTACCCAAAGAACTCTACAAGTAGAGTTCTAGAAATAATAAATGAATTCAGCAAAATAGTAGGATATAAAATCAACACATATAATCAGTTGTATTTCTATAGATCATTAATGAATCAACTGAAAGAGAAATTAGGAAGACTAACCCTTTTACAATCATCTAAAACAAAACAAAATAAAATATTTGGGAAATGATCCAAAAAAAGGTGAAAGATCTTGATAATGAAAACTACAGATACTACTCCCCCCGCCCACAAAATGAGAAAGACCTTAGAAGATAGAAAGATTTCTCGTGTTCTTAGATAGCCAGAATTAATATTGTCAAAATGGGCATACTAATAAAGATGCTGTACAGATTTAATGCAATTTGTATAATATTCCAATTATGTTCTTCATAGAAATAGAAAAAGCAACCCTAAAATGTATTTGGACAACAAGGATGCCCAGAATAGCCAAAGAAATCTTCACTGAGGAAAGTGAAGCAAGAGTCATCACAGTACCAAACTTTAAATTACACTACAAATCTATAGTGAAAAAACAAGATATTGGCAACAATACAAACATGAAAACCAAAGGTACAGAATAGAAGACATAGAGACAAACCCACATAAGTACAGTTATCTCATACTAGCCACCATAAATATATATTGGAGAAAAGGTAGCCTTTTTAACAAATGGTGCTAGAAAAGTGGGGAATACATATGTAGTAAAATAAAATTTAACACTTATCTCATCTTACACTCAACTCAACTCAAGGTGGATCAAGGATCTAGGTATTAGACCAGAAACACTGCATCCAATAGAAGAAAATGTAGGACCAAATTTGCATCATGTCAGCTTAGAAAATTAGTCCCCATGAAGATTCCTAAAGTACACAATATAAAATCAAGAATCAATAAATTGGTTAGTATCAAACTTAAAGGCTTATTCACTGCAAAAAAAAAAAAACAAACAAACAAGAACACGAAGAGAGAGCCTAAAGAATGGGAGAGATATGGGGCTGGAATTGTGGCTTAGCAGTTGAGTGCTTGTCTTGCTCATATGAGGCACTGGGTTTGATCCTCAACATCACATAAAAATAAACAAATAAACCAATAAAGGTATAAAAAAGAGAGATAATACATTTAAACAAAAAATAATGGGAGAAATGTTTGCCACATTTACTTCAGATAGAATCTCCAGGATATAATAAAACTCAAAAATTTAACACTTAAAAAATAAAATCAATAAATGTCAAAAGAATTGAACAGACACTTCACAGAAAAAATATGAAAAGTCAATAAATATATGAAACAATTTTCAACATCTCTAGAAGTTAGAATAAGGCAAATTAAAACTACACTGAGATTTCATCTCACTCCAGTCAATTGCAATTATCAAAAATACAAGTAAAAATAATGTTGGTGAGGATGTGGGGGAAATGTACATTCATGCATTTCTGCTGGTACTTCAAATTGGTACAATTGCCCTGGAAAATAGTATAGAGATTTCTTAGAAAACTTGGAATGGAGATTCTGTGGCTTTGGCTCAGCAGTAGTGCACTTTCCTGGCATGTGTGAGGCACTTGGTTTGATTCTGAGCACCACACAAAATGCATAAATAAAATAAGAGCCTATCAAAGAAAAAAATTGGAATATAACCTGTATTTGGCCTAGTCATCCTACTCCTTGATGTATTCCCAAAGGATTTAAAATCAGTATACTATAGCCTTGTAGCCACATCAATATTTATAACAGCTCAATTTACAATAGATAAAGTATGGAACCAACCTATGTGCCCTTCAACAGATGAATGGATAAAGAAAATGTGATACATACACACAATGGGATACTACTCATCCATAAGAAAGAATCAGATTTTGGCATTTGCCAAAAATGTATGGAACTGGAGACCATCATGCTAAGTGAAATAAGCCAAGACCCCCCCAAAACAAAGGCCAAATGTTCTCTCACAATAGGCAGGTTGTGGGCAGAAAGAATTGGACATTTACCAGATTGAATAGGGAGAAGTGGAGGAAAGGGAATGAGATAGGAAACAGAATAATAGAATGACTACTAAAATAAATTGTCTATGTTCATATATGAATACATGACAGTGTAAATCCATATCATGTACAATTATAAAAATGGGAAGTTATTCTCTGTGTATGTATAGTAAGCCAAAATTCATTCTACCTTCATGTATAACTAAAAAGAACAATACATTTTTTAAAAATGAAAACTGTAATAAGTGCTAGAGAGGGTGTGAAGAAAAATGAATATTTTTACATTGGATTGTAAATTTGTACAAACTTATAGAAATAAGTATGAAATTTTCCCAAAAGGCTGGACATGGAACCACCATATGACCTAGCTATACCACTCTCTGGTATTTATTCTGAATAATTAAAGTAATCATACCATGGTGATATACTCATACCCATGTTTATGTGAGCACAATTTACAATAGCCAATATATGGAACAATTTTAGATGTCCATCTGCAGATGAATGGATTAAAAAAATGTGGCATATATACACAGTGAATTTGTATTCACCTATAAAGAAGAATGAAATTACGTCATTTGCAGAAAGGTGGATAGAATATGAGAATATTAGGTTAATTGAAAGTAGCCAAATGAGAATACCAGAGTCACATGGAAGTATGAAAGCTAGAAAGTAAACATAAAAATAAAGTTGAAGGGACATCTCATGAATAGGGTGAACAGTAGAATTAAAAAATGGGGAGATGGAGGGAGGAGGGAAGTGCTGGGTAATAATATTTGTCAAATGTTCTCCAGTATGTTCATACTGGAGAGAAAATGATCTAAAATGGCATTTTATTTGAATCAAATGTATGATACGTTAAGATCATTGTATTGTCTTGAGCAACTAATTTTTAAAAAGTCCATATAAGAGCCAGGAACAGTGAGTGGTTCATGCCTATAATTCTGGTGTCTTGGGAGGCTGAGGCAGGAGAATCTTGATATTAAAGCCAGTTTCAGCAACTTAGCAAGATCTTAAGCAAAGTAGTCAAACCTTCTCCCTATATAAAAAAAACTGGCTGAGGATGTTACTCAATGGTTAGGTACATCTGGTTTCAATTCCTGGTACAAAAAAAAAATACATTCCACCATGTAGCATATAAAATGATAATGCTGGGCTGGGGTTGTAGCTCAGTAGAAGAGTGTAACGTCTCATGAATAAACATTCAAGGTCACTCAAGGTAAACTTGCCTGCATAAAATGACCACACAGAAGCAGAGAAATACCCTTCAGGTCCTGTGATGACTCCTCTGACCTTAGGGGATCCATGGAAAGAGAAAGAGGAGCATGCACTGAACCCTCTTATTGGGAATCAGTCATTTTAATGAGGGAATGAGTAGAATTACAAAGGAATAGGTGAGTGTAGCTCAACCCCTGTGGGTTACTCCTACACCTTAAGATCCACCTTGCTATCTTAGCTGGAAGAATGCCCAAGTTACCACAAAATCTAGTGACTGGTCAGAGCCTTGTGCTTCAGTAATGAAAGATGTGGTCATACAGAGTGGCTCTCCACATATTCCCCCTTTCTTAATATAAATAAAAAAAGTCAACTGGGAATTGTATTTTTCAGTCACTGGTTTCTTCATTTTCAGTCATTATGATCTCCTATTGAAACACAAAAGGAATTAGAGAAAACATCATTTCAAGGACACAATAAACTTGGATGATTCAGGTAATTATTATTATTATTGTGCCCAAGAATTCATTGGAATATTTTTTAATTTTTTTCCAATTTTATTGGAGAACATTGCATTTGGCCATAGTAAAATAGATATTTTATTTAGCATGGCATATAAGCCTTTCTACAAACCATAGAGCAGAGGGCTCATTCACATTATTCATCACAGTGGCTTCTAGAGCATTTTAACTTAATTTCAATCCTTCCATCAGCACTTATTTGACTATAAAGAATCTTGAAAGTAATTTGAGTAAAATATTAAGAAAATTCACATGTTGTAAGTTTTAAAACATAGCCACAAAGTCTGTTTTGTGGTAGCAAGAAATAATATTTAAAGTAGTGACTTTAAGAATCATGAGATGTGATCAAAAGTTTGCCTAGGTCTGATTAATTGGCATACAACCTGTTTCAAAGCCTGAACATTAACTTCAGCATATTGTAGCTTTGAAATATTAGCTGGCAGTAAGTAGTGATACAGTAAATTGTGTTCTTACAGGCTACATAATATTCATCATCCTTTCATTTAATTCTCACTCTCACGTTTAAGAAGTCTATTAGGTCTGACAGTAATGTAAATGTTCTTCTGAAGGTATAAGTCAAAAATCAAAATATCTTTTTGGGTGCCATCTTGCTGAGGATTAAGGTATTATCAATTAACCTCCAACTATCATGGCATCCTTGCATAATCATCTTTGTCAATTCTGGGAGAATAATTGGCTGGCTTAGATTTCTTATATGCTGCCTTTTTCACAAAATTTACTCCCAGACAGCCTGTTTATCATAGAATTAAGATATACATATAACTGGTCATTACATTCAGTACAATTAATCTAGTTATATGGGTGGACTTTCAGTCCACATTGCAATGCACATTAAAGGTGGAACTGAAAAATGGGTCCATAGAACTTGCTATATTTTTTACTTACCTGGCAAGCCCGTGAAGCTACATGGCTATAAACTCTGCAGTTAGGTGGTTTAATGTCCTGTGTCAGGTTTTTCAGTCATTTTCATGATGACTGGTTTGAGCTCTATCTTTTAAAATCTGATTAATTTACTGAATCATGTTCATTAGCAGTAAGACTCTCAGTATCACAGTTGAGAATTTTTTTGAAATATTTGTAAGATTTAGTGTGTGCCTATGGAGTTATATTTTCCACCTTTTAATTTAATAAAATTGAGTAAAGGCCTAGTGTCAGCCATAGTATCATTAGTTTAAGTTATAGATAATAGTGCAAGTATTTAAATAATAATAAAAAATTTACCATCTGTAGTAGGTCCTGAATTTTGACAAAAGCTATTTAAAAGGACCATGACAAATAAAAATTTAGGTTTTACTAAATGTACGTCTTGATTTTGACTCTAACAGAATTATCAAAAGTGAAGAATACAATTGGTTGTATATGGAGAGAAATTTTAAACCTATTACATTTCTAAAATTCACCCTGGTGTCCTAGTATGACCTACCAATTGTCGCATCTCATGACTAAACACTCAAGGTCACTCCAGATAACCTGGACTGCACAAAACAACCACACAGAGAAAGAAAAAGACCTTTTCCTTTGGGAACTATGATGGCTTCTCTAACCTTTAGGGCCCATGGAAAAAGAGAGAGGAGCATGTGCTGAATCCTCTTACTGAGAAGAAGCCATTCAAATGAGGTAAGAGGTAGGGTTACAAAGGGACAGGTGAATGTAGCTCAACACCCTTGGTTATGACTACACCTGAAAACCAGCTTTGCTATATGAGCTGGGAGAATGCCCAAGTCAACAAGAAATATAGAGACTGGTCAGAGACTCGTGCTTCAGTAATGGAAGGTGTGGTCGTTCAGAGCACCTCCCCACAGTGGAGCACTTGCCTCGCATGTGGAAGGCCCTGGGTTCAATCCTCAGCACCACATAAACATAAATAAACAAAATAAAGGTATTATGTCCATCTATACATAAAAATATATTTAAAAAATTATTTTCTTCTAGATATCTGGTAAGATTTGATGGGAACTCAGCAGGATAATTAATGTAAGCAAGGGTGCTGGAACACATTAAAAACAAATAAATGTGTCTGATATTATAAACAGAGCTGTTGATGAAAAGAGTAATTGATATTTGGCATTGGGGTAGCCCCACATTTTTTCTCCATTCCTTAAATAACATAACCCTTTCACCTATTGGTGATTAATTTCAGAACTTTTGTGGTAACAGACATTATCAACCAGAAGCATGGATAAGGGCCTGTAAATCAATTATGCCCAGCTCAGTTCCTCTGTGTCCTCACAATAGGTGGAAACAACCAGGGCTAATTATGAGCTTCTCCCACATTAGTTGGCTAGCAATACTGTTCCCTTTTAGAGAGACTAAAGTGAGAAGGAGAGGGTTCTCACACCACCTGATCTTGGCTAAGCTACAATCTACAGAAGCTACATAAATTACCTCCAAGTAGACGCATGGCTTATGTAGCTTTTTTGATGAATTTGAGTACAATAAAATAACAGATCTGCAAATTAAAACTTTTCTTGAATGAGAGAAGTGAAGGAATTGACTAAAATTAACTGAGGACCCACAGTTATTGAGGGAAGTTACAATTACCTCAATGCAAATAGCTCACTCAAAGGCAGGAGGACTCTTTATCCTGTCCTTCTGCCCAATTGCCAAACTCCAATTGGTCATGAATTACTTCCTTTCTTTTAAATTTTTTCCTCTCTATATCTTTTCTCCTACCCATACTTACTCCCTTTCTTTTATTCTATGACTAGTTGTTCAGTTCAGTCTCCATGTTTTTTCTCACATCCAAGGCATTTAGAATGCAAACCTAACTGTAAGGTACATAAATTGATAATGGGTGTCATTACTCTGAGCTGTTTTCAGGAGATACACCTCAGAAATATATCTTTTAAATATATTCACATTAAAAACTATTAAATAGCCTTCTTACTACACTTTATTTTTTTTGTTTTTGTTTTTGTTTTTTTTTACACTTTATGATAGGTCCTGCCCATTTGGAATACATGTGACATCATCAATTGTTTTGTTATGATTGGTACCAAATAAAAAGCCCAGGGCCACTTACCTTGGAAAGTGAGAAGCACAATCAAAAAGTTTATCCAGATGGTGCTTGTTTATTACTGAGAATGGAAAAGTGTTTTATCTTTTCCATTGGGGACTCTCCCTCTGCCTACAGTAACACAAGTACAGTCAGACTTCAGTTGTAATACCAACATTACCTGTTGAAGTAATTCACTTGCAGGTCAGCGTGAGAAAGAAAGAAATAAGAAGCAGAGCAAGCAAAGCAGCAGCAGAAAAAAAAGTTCTTTATTGTGTACAAGACATCTTTTTATAGTATTGTGAACAAAGAAGGCAGCCTTCCAACATCAATGAATCAGGTCTTTCAGCTACTTAAACATAGCCACACAGAAGTTTTACTTTCTAATCAGAGGTGACCCGCTTCTCATGGCTAATCTACTCTCGGCCTGGAGCATGCCGAGCTCTGCTCTTGTTAAGAACAGATAATAAAATTTTTCTTAGTGCCCTCCTAGCCCACTTGGCAGAACATCTAGTTCGCAGGCAAGTCCTCCCAAGGACAGCAGAAACCCCGTTTTCAAGCATATCTGCTGTTACCTATCTATACCTTGACAGAATATCCCGTTTGCAGGCAGACTCCATCAAGGACAGTAATAGTTACGCAGTCACATCTGATTCTCTACAATTACCGGTCTAGAGATGAGCTAAAGCTTCATATAATCTCATTTTGGAAGCCTCAGCTCCAAATATGAGTAGAAGAGGAAGAAGAGGAGGCTCCTGGGTGGGTGCCAGAGGAAGGCATTTTCAAGTCTGATTCTTACTACATCATATCCAGGACACAGGTATTTATTTCCAACATGCTACAAAATTTATTTGAATTAAAACTTATGCAAAGTTTTATAGTATTACTTTTATTATCACTATGATTTATAACATGAACATATTACCTTACATAATTAAATTATCTTATGGAATTTTTCATCATAATGACTCACAAGTAATAGTCATTCAAATGGCCAGGGTATCTAGACTTACATAATTATCTAGAACTGAAAACATTCAAAATTATCTTTTGGCAATTTACAAATTCAAATATATACCTGCCTAAAAATTCTGACTAAAACAAATCTTCTCTTCTTATTAATCATAGCTTCCAATTACATGTACGTACATGAAGTTAGTGACATTGAATCTAAAAAAAGTTTTCTGGCTTATAAATATGAGTGACTTTATCTTCATCTTTACTGCAGCATAGATTTTATTTTGAATTTAGACACTTTTAGGCTCAAAACTATCCTACAAATGCAAGATCATGTACAAGAGTAGAATAAATATGTGATCAAAGTAAATATACTTCCAAGTGGCATGGTCTAACAGAGAAGGCTTTCCACAGGGCACTGCCTTCAACCTCACCTGCCAAGGTTGTTTCCCTCTCTAGAATGTCAGCCACTTCACAACATCCAGCTGGCTCACATTCACAAATGACCCTTCCACAGCTGAGTTCACTGGTGGCTTCTGGTCAGCAATGAGGGCTGACCTCCACTGCCCAGGGTAGCTTCTCAGACACTAGGCTGGAGGGAGGAGACAGGTGTGAAGGTACAGAAGGATGGGGTGGTGTGCAATGGACACTTGGTCAGTTCCTCTATCTGAGGCCAAGTTCCCAGGAGCCCCCAGATATTTGTATGCAGGTCCCTGTGTAATAACAATCCTCTGGAGCATGCCACACTCCAGCAACTGCAGCCTGCTTGTCACAGGCTGTGGGCAGCCATCGAGGTCAGATGCTGTTAACCCAGCCTGCAGACAGCAGCTTCCTAGGGAGTGGAGGGCCTGACCCTGAAAGGCTGTCCCACCTTTTTACTGAGCTGCCCCTGACTTTTCAAGCTGGACTGTGGTCTGCACCACTTATGTTGCCAAAGCCAGCCTGAGATTAACATGGAGTGGGTGATCTTTGCATGGCCATTGGCCCTTGTTGCAGATGTAAAACTGCTGGTCCTGGTGTAGATGCCTTTTTGTGAACTCTAACCTAGAACAGTCTTAATCTGCATTTTATTTTATTCTTTAGTTCTTTCTCTGTTGAAGGTAAACCACTTGCTAACAGTGCACCCCCAAACACATAGCCAAAGATAACATATGCTCGGCACTGGGTTCTCCATGGAGCAGCCAGTTAGAGTAACCTCTTTTCTTTTAGCTGGAAGTGGTTTGGCTAATTACAATATGGAAACAAAACCTTTTATAATGAATGCACTCTTTAAATCATACCAGTGCTATGTATTTCACCATGTAAAAGCAAGAGATATTATCAAAATTAAAAGAAAAAGCTTGCTCCTTTTAGTAATAAATGCCATTTGAAACTAAGAAAAACAAGTAAATATTCCACAATTTTCATGGCTTGGCATTGTAATATTGGTATAGACAATCACTGTTCCACTTATCTGGTGATATTTTATCCCTCCTGATGTCAGAAAACATTGTTTCTTGATACATAGCACATTTTTAAAATTTGTATCTTACCTCAGGTGATCTATTAGCTTTTGAGTTCTTCTTTACCACTATGTAAACTTTGAGGAAAGACAAAGAAATTAACACCATGTTTTTGCATAACTAATGATTCCTTAAACACTGAGGAATATTTGGCTTATGTTAAAATAACTAATCCCTCTGGAATTAAAACTACAATTTTTTGCACAATTTTCACAGAAGTTTTTGTTATAGAAGTAGTTTAGCATACTTTAGAGAAAGAGTATTTTACCTTTTCATCAGAAATATTTTATGTTATATTTTTTGCTACTCCTACCTCCCAAACTCAAATGATGATGTTCACAATTGAAAACTTCCTTCACAAAAATATTTTCACAGTTCATTTTAATACACTCACTGAATGATTATATGCTTTATTTTTGAGCATTCATGTAAATTAAGCACATGCTTAGGGATCTAACGCTTTTGAAAAAGAAGAATATAGTTACTAGATGAAAATAATGAAGATATTTCTTTATCCAGGTCCAAGACATCTGTATCCAGGCATTGGTAGCAGAATGACAGCTTGGAAACAAGTACAGATTTCCTAATGGAGATTCAAATGCCTGGGTGCCTACTTTGGGGCCATGAGAAGTCTAGGGCCTGATTGAATACCCTGCCAGAGTTCCCACAGCTAAGGAATATTTTGGCATTATCAAAATAGTGGGAAAGTATCTGAGAAGAATTTCAAGTGTTCTTAACCTTAGTTTTGGAGGAAATTTACTTTACTTTTTTGGAATTGAACATGTCAGCTGCAGTGTGAGAGGTTAAATCTGACCTAGCAACACCTTGATCACAGGTTTGTATTATATTATTTCCATTGAAAAGGGAGGTTTTATTGAATGTATTTTGAGTGCCTGTGTAACATATTTTCTTTTGTTATGAATCAAGAGAACTGACGAATTGCTTCATTAATAAATTGCTTCAATGGTTTTATTTCTCGAAAAAACATATCTGGGCTTCACCTAATTTTCTTAAAGTATTTATGACATGACATCTTCTATTTCTCTATCTCCTAAACATGCAACACTCTCCTAAGTTCTCCTTCTTCACAAAGCAACTTTGTGGAGTAATTTCCAATCAGCAAAAAAGAGTGCTAGCTCCACCTTTCATTGGTTTCAGCTCTGCAATCCCAAACTGTCTCATGATCTTCATCCTGCTCACATGGAATAATCATAATTTACATTGGGGCTATTTGGCTTGCCTGGATTAGGTCACTTGTGTTGCTTTATAATTCTTTATATGATTTTTGCATTTACTTTATAAACATTATGTCAAGAATTTGGACTCTCAATAATTCTGACTTCCTTTTAAGATGCATATTGCTATAATTGCAAAAATAAGCATAGATCATTAAAATCACTTATTCCATCATTTATATTAATCATATGGAGACTCAGAAAGAAATTATCACCACTTTCACAGTATTATGTACATCAAATCTCTGAATGCATTGTTTATATGGTCTTGGGTTGTGACTCTGTGGTAGAGCACTTGTGTAGCATGTGTGAGGCACTGGGTTTGATTCTCAGCACCACATATAAAAATAAATAAAATAAATACCCAATTATAACATAACAATATTAAAAAAAGAAATTGAGTAAAATGTCTGTATTGAAGTCATGGCCCACACAATCAATGTGATTTTGACCCATATCTCTATATGTACCCAGAGAAATATGAAAGAGGAACTAAAGGATACCTCAGTTACTACACCTGAGAGGTGGAAAATCTTTCATATTAATGCCTTGTAAATAATCCTTAATGTAAAGTATGTCTAAGTTCATTCTGATAGATAATCTATTTTCTCTAATACACAGATTTGTGAAAATAATGGAAAGAAAATATGGCATTTCTCCCTATTAATAACTGAGAAGTCCTTTCATCTTCCATTTGTGCTTAAGGAATGGATTTTGGAAGTATCTGAAGTTATTTTCTTGGGAAAATGGAAAAAAGTTGTTTATTTTAATAGATTACTGGGGGCTGGTGTTGTGGCTCAGAGGCAGAGCACTTGCCTAGCATGAATGACTAATACCAGTCTCTCAGTATTTTAAAATAAAATGTTAGAAGTGACAATTATTTGTGAAGATTTAAACAAAAAAATGACTTCAGCAAGTCAACACTTTCTAAATGCTTTTCATATATTTCCTAGCTCACTCCAATGATGCTTATTCTTATTATGTTAACTCATTCAAAAGCAGTTAACTGAGCTGACAATGCTGACCTCTGTTAAATGCTGCATGTGTCTAAAATAGTACTTAATTCTGTGCCATCCTGCAGCTTTATAAAGAAACTCTGTGGATGTGTCCATCGGGATGTTTTACCTGGAAGACTTCTGTTTGTACTGATCTAAAATTGACATGAACAAACTTTGGAAACAATTTTTATCTAACAATAATGCTGAGTGTACTGAAAAACCAAAGAAAAATAAGATGGCATCTCTACCTTTATGAAATCTGCAGGGAAGAAAAAAACATAAGCAAAATTTCTCCATTAAATAAGGTAATTTATTTTTTTTTTATTTTCTTGGTTTTTGATTTTTTAAAAAAATAAATGACAGCAGAATTCATTACAAATCTTATTTCACATATACAGCACAATTTTTCATATCTCTGGTTGTATATGCAGTATATTCACACCAATTTGTGTCTTCATATATGTATTTTGGATAATGATGTATATCATATTCCACCACCCTTGTTAATTCCCTGCCCCATCCCTTTCCCTCCCACCCCCTGCCCTATCTAGAATTCATTAATTCCTCTCATGCCCCCCTCCTTACTCCACTATGAGTCAGCCTCCTTATATCAGAGAAAACATTCAGCATTTTTTTTGATTGGCTAACTTCACTTAGCATTATCTTCTCCAATGCCATCCATTTACCTGCAAATGCCATGATTTTATTCTCTTTTATTGCTGAGTAAAATTCCATTGTGTATATATGCCACATTTTTTATCCATTTATCCACTGAAGGACATCTATTTTGGCTCCACAGTTTAACTATTGTGAATTGTGCTTCTATAAACATTGATGTGGCTGTGTCCCTGTAGTATGCTGTTTTTAAGTCTTTGGGGTATAGACTGAGAAAAGGGATAACTGGGTCAAATGGTTGCTCCATTCTCAGATTTCCAAGGAATCTCTATACTGCTTTCCATATTGGCTGCCCCAATTTGCAGTTCCACCAGCAATGTATGAGTATACCTTTTTTCCCCACATCCTCATGAACATAAATAACATAATTTATTATGACATCAAAGAATGAATAATAGGTATTACAAGCTCATAGAGAAGGCCATAATATGCACATTTTCATGTGGTGAACGGGAGATATTTAAAAAACATGCCTCAGACACAAAAGTGATTCATGGGTTTAAATGTTAAAAAAAAAAATCTTAATGGCTTATTCTCTCAGGGTTAGCAGTGGAACCCAGTGCTTCATGAAGGATAAGCAAGCACTCTACCACTGTGATACACTCCTAGCTCTTGGGTTGAAATTTACTTGGGGAATAAGAACCATAGAGTTATTTTGGTGAAATAATAATTCTAGAGATTGTAAAGGGTGACATGACTAAAAACATCTCAATAGAAATGCTACAACTATAAAATGCTCCTACTTTTCTTTCCAGAAACATTTTTTTCAACATCCACATGAATATGAATCAACGTGTCAATGTTATTGATGTAAAAACACCTTTTTTCCCCAGGCTTGCATTGAGATTTCAGCAAACACCTTTCTATTTTTGCCTCCAGACTTCCACTTTCGGGCACCAAGCCCAAGCTCACTGACCTCCCCATCACCCACTTGGCTCAAACACACATCCTCATGCTCCTCCACAAAGGACTTCTGGTAGTGACAAACATTTGGGAAATGCGGGATATTCCAAGTGACTTCAAATGCAAGGTACTTATCTTTCTGTAAAAGCTAATAAGAGGATGCTCCATCTGCACCATCTGCATCCTGAGTGTGTTTCAGGAAGTCGCCATCAACCCCAGTGGCTCTGCAAAGGCCAACTTTACATTTAAACCCACACATCCCATCCTGGGTTATTCCTCACTTAATGGGTCCTCACCATGTCCACCTACAGCAACCATTTTTTTTTTGTTGTTGTTCTGTGGCCACAACAAATAAGACCCAGCCTGGTCATCTCTTCATCACTAAACACTGTTCTTTCTGCCCATTAGTTATATCTACAGGGGGACTCTTATTCACCCTGATGGCATGTAGAGATATCATCTTCATTGTATGCCTCGTGGTTCTTTCAATTGGATACATGGTGATTTTCTTGTATAGAAATAAAGAGTTGTCCATGTCTCTTCATAGTTTCAGGTTCTCCCCAAGCAGCTCCCCAGAACAAAAGGTCACTCACACTATTCTGAAGCTGATCTGCTGCTTTGCCATCCTGTACTCTGTAGACTTTATGCTTTCACTGGCCATAGATATGACATGGAGAAATGACCCCATCCTGGTGTGTCTCCAGATGCTTGTGGCCACTGGCTACAAGCAAGTGATAATTAGTGTTCACACTCAAAAAAATGATTTAAACCATGTGGGGTAAGAAACATCAGTTTGTGAGAAAACTTATCTAAAGCATTTTTCTGCCACAATCTGGCTGGGCACAATTCACAAGCCACTTGTCAAGCAGGAACGAACTTTATTTTTAGAACGCACGCTACACCGCAGGAGCTCTGAATTCCCTCAGAGCCCAACTGCCACCACCAGCTTCCAGCGAGCCTCTCAACCCCCTCCCTTCCCGCTCTTGAGGCCGATTGGCTGGGTTGCATGGGCAGAGCCAAAAGTGTCCCCCAATGAGCAGCTCCGTGGTCTGAAAGGGCGGGGAAACAGCCCAATGAGCGTCACCACAGAGGAGCCAATCAGCTGGAAGTTTGCTGGGGCCCGCAGTGAGCCAATCAGCTGGAGCTTTGCTGGGGCCGCTTCAGCTGTGGCTCTCAACATTTTTCTACTCGAATTAGAACAATTCTACCTACTTTGCCAATTTTGATCTATGAAATAAATTGTTAGTTTTAGGGTTTCTGTGATTGGGATTGGGGTCTCTGATAAACTTCATGATTATGGCATATTTGCTTGCTAGGAAGTTTCTGTGTAAAGATGCAGAATGCTTGGATGCTGGGAAACATTTGTGTAAAGACATGGGATGCTTGGCCACTGTAGCAATGTCCTTTGCAAGGAAGCTCTATGAATCTTATCAGCCTCGACCTTGATTTTAGGCATATAACTCCTAGGAATAAAGAAACTTGCCTATTAGATAACTACAGTGTTTCACCAAGTTTCAGTGCTAGTGGATGTGCCTGCTTAATAGTAACTTTAGTCAATGGACTTTCTGAAGAGCTACACAAAGCTCCTGACATTGCATATTGTAACTGTGAATGTAACTGCAGAATAAAGAATCTTAATGATAGTCTATACAGTAATGTAGTTATGGTACTAATGACTAATTTAATCCATTGGTATACAATAAACATGACCACTTGGACAAGCAGCCACTTTTTTCCTGCCTCTGCATCTTATCTCTATGTCTCTTTTATTAATTTTCCTTACAATTAGTTTGAAAATATTCTGTCATAACAAAGTAACTATTGGGCTAGAAAAAACCTTCTGGATAATTTTGTATTATATTTACGTCAAGGTCTTCATTGGCATGCTTATGAATTCTTCACTTATTTTGTTTTTTTTTAATCTCACATCTTTATTCTAAGATTAGATTCGTCCTTTGTGCATTACATTTTTTGACAATAGTTTCACTGAAGTTCTATTACAGGTAGATTGTCGTTTTTTGTCTAAAAATGTTAATATTGTACTCTTTGTTTAAAAATTATTATAGTCATACATTTAGTCATTATTTAGTCATACTTGGTGTTAGTTACTTGCAGTCCACAATGCTTGGGACTTTACGGTAAGTTGATGGCAATTTTGAGGCCCCCCCAAAAAAGCTTAGTGAGACTCAAAAACAAAAAAAAAAAAAAACACTATAAAGGGCTGGGGGATCAAGCTTAGTAGTAGACTGTCTCAATTCAACTCACTATACCAAAAATAAACAAAAATGTAAACTCAAAACTCCATGTAATAGGGTGGAAAAAGTAAAAAACAAAACAAGGAAAATAACAACTATACAAGATATAAATTGAAATTCTCATACTTTTCTGGGAAGCTTGACTTTTAATTGACAGATGTGGGCTTTTTTCTTTGAGACTTTGTAGCCAGTTTTACATAAAAGAGTGAAAACCTATTGTGTCCCCTTCATGCAATCTTTTCAGTTTTCCCTAGCCAACAGTAGCAATGTGTATCAACATCAGAGACCAGCTTCACATCATGTTGTAGGAAAGACTCTCAAATCAGAAGCCAGCACAGTTCTGAAGATTTTTGGTGAATTTTTGAAGCTCTGTGGCAGCCTTGTTCAGGAAAACTGGACTTCAGTTGAGGGCATTCATACTTCTAGTGGTCCTCTTGGTGGTAGTAGACATATTGACTTAGTCTCAGCCTTGTCCCTGGATAAGGTGGTCCTTCCATATAGATATTACTTTGGCCCTGCATCTGGCCCCAATTTTGATATTTGTTTTGATTTTGTCCTTGTGGGAACATCCTTTGGGTGACTTATGTGTTTGTAGCAAGGGCAGTTGAAAGAATATTCATTCTCTTCTTCACTTTTTGGTCTGCTTCTAACTGAGCCTTTTGGTTTCTGTTAATAAAAAATGTGGTGGCCACCTCAAGTAGCTAAGTGGCATTCATTTCAGCAAAGTCCATCAAAGCTTTTCTAGTTCTAGGTCAATGTTTCCTCTGGCTTGTTTCACCTTCTTGTTTTCTCGTGCTTCAGGATCAAAGAAAGTGAAGAATTGGAAGATCTGGCATAGTCATTTATAGCTGGGGCTTTACTGCAGCTTTTGGAATACTTTTGATATCTTCTTCATGTTTAAGGCTCTCATTCCCCCCCCCTTTTTAGGCCACATATGAAGGCCTCTTGATATCTCTTTGTCTTTGGGAGGTTTTTCTTTTTGTTGGGGGTCCCACCCTGGGTCTGTGTTGGGGAACTGGGCCTGGGCATTGGCTTCAATGTTGCTTGGTACATACGTAGCATGTTTCTCTAGTAATTTTCAAGCTGCTTTGGTCATTTTTCTACATTCCTTCATCAACCCATGTGGGTTGGTGGGTCTGGGATATGGATCACATCAGATCAGTCACAGCCTGGGTTTTCTCCATGTAGGAGGGAGTATGATTTTTTCAGTTCAATAGGTCAGTGGTGGTTAAAGGTTGGCACACAAAAATGTATTGTTCCCATTGGATATTTCCCACCTTGTTATTACAAACAGGTTCTCAAGTCTCTCATAGGGGCACATGGAGAGCTCTCATCTGGGTAATGGCTCTCATCTTGGGACAAGTTCCTGCCTTGGCCTTGGGGTGGGGGGGTAGAAGGGTCTTTGGCTCTTTGGAAGACTCTGGCACTGATGACATCTGGGAGGAAGGAGCAGCTGATTCTGAGGGGCCACCATCTGCTGGCTGTCCGTGATCTTGGCAGTGTTGGGTAGAGTGACACAGAAGGTGATGGGCTTTTTTCTGGCCTACAGAGAAAAACTGGTTTCTTTTCTTTGACAGGATTTTCTTTGCTTAGTTCACTTTTGTTGGGTCTTAGCGGCCACTACAATATGAGCTAACTTCAACTTGGACTGTCCTTCTAGACAGGCTCTCAAAAAGGGGGGACTTTCTGTACTTCTCTTACCAGCAATCAACATAAAGAAATTGGTCTGTGTGTCCAAGGGTTCTCAAAAGTACAAAAAGGACCTCACCAATGAATTTTTTTTCTAAAGATCTTCCTGGTGGCCATCCCACATGAAGTCTTCACCATTGTAATTGGCAGAGAGTATATCATTTTTGTGAAGTTAGTTTCACCCCATAATTACCATTAAAATCTCTCTTAAGTTTTCTAACATACACTTTAGTGTGCCTCCCATGGCCCACCCTCCATCAGTGTCACATGCTTAGGATAAGATTATCTTCATTCATCTTCATCTCTTCCCCTCTTGGTAACTTAGGATCCTCTTAGCTTTGAGCATTGGTATAACCCAATCCCTTACAAGAACTTTCACCTAGATGTTGTTTGGTGGAATTGTATCTTAGACTGTATGACGTACCATAGAATCATGGACTGTCACTTACAACCTGTTTCAGCCCTTTTGTTGAGTTAGAACCCTCCCTTGGTCTGTCTCATTCATGCACTTTCATACATGTTCACACAGACATGATCAAAACAAAATATCTATATTTCCTCAATTCCAAAAATTCCAAAACAAAGAAAGGAGTCGTGGTTTCCCCTCTGCTCATTGGACTAGAACAGAGGTTACTTGGGTAACTCCCTGGGTCCTTTTCAGTTCTAATTCCTTTTGGAGATTCCTCAGAGACACTTAGAGGTGGATCAACCTTTCTTCCACCTTCTTAGAACTCTAAGGGGAAGTCAGATAGGACACTACTAATGGACCTGGGTCCTACCGGTTCAGCTGGACAGTGCTCCAAGCTCAATATTCCACATTCCTGCTTCACGTGGTTTCTGTTGTGCTTCATAGAAGACATTGTGGGCCACTAGGTGAGTCACTACACATACCAGCAAAGAGTTGCCCGTGGTACACCAAGAAGAAATATCCTTCCATGTCCCAGAGAAGCCAGACTCTGGAGATAAGAAAGGCGGAAAACCTTCTTCACCTCCCCTGTCCCATCCGAGTTGCCAAATTAGGCAGAAGAGTTTGACACCTGAGGCGGTGGCTGGAAGCCAGTTTATTAGTTGCAGTGGTCCAGATTTACTGTTGCCTAATAATTTCTGGACCATGAGTCTGGAAATTCTTTGAACTCTATACCCAGTGGGAGGAAGGAGAGGTTTGAAGATTACATAAAAAGTGCTTTCTGTTTCATATTTTTAGATTAGATGAAGGTTTTACAAGATTTTCATTTTCTGCAAATTTGGCATTTAGAATAAAAGAAGAAACTACAAACCACACTGACCTCTGCAAATGTTTTTATGATAACCTGTGTAAAAGTTTTTTTGGACAAGAAAAAAAGCAAAAATTATGGAGGAGAATTTGTCATCTGGGGAAATTATATGTTACAAATATGTAGGGGGTCCATTTGGCGAGGTATATGCTATGCTTCAATATGACCTACCCATTGCCGCAGTCTGACTGGGCACAATTCAGGAGCCACTTATCAAAAGAAACAAACTTTATTTTTAAAACTACAAACGCCAAACAAAACAGCTCCTCAGGAAAACCCTCAGAGCCCAACTGCCACCACCGGCTTCCAGAAGCCTCTCCCCACACAAACCACACCACCTCCCACAATCCTCCTGCTCTTGAGGCCGATTGGCTGGGTCGCGTGGGCGGAGCCAAAGAAGTCCCCCAATGAGCAGTTCCGTAGTCTGAAGGGCAGGGAAACAGCCCAATGAACATGACTGCAGAGGAGCCAATCAGCTAGATGTTGCTGGGGTCACTGTGAGCCAATCATCAGCCGGCAGCTGGGAGTTTGCTGGCAGCTGGAAGTTTTCTGGGGCCCCTTTGGCTGTGGCTCTCAACATCTCCCCCTCTCTGTTTAAACAACAAGCATGTGGCTTAGGGACCGTGCCTGCCTTAGGTTGTCCAATACTACATATGGTCCTTACCCGTCTTCGGATGAGCTGACCTCAGGGCGTCAGCCTCCTGTCTTAGGTTGGAACCATTGTAATTGGATCTTACCCGTCATTGACTACCGGTCCAGTATACAGCCACACCTGTGGAGAGGTACCAGCGGGGGGGTGAGGTTCTTTGCCTCACCTCTGTTGGCCCCCAAATAGCTGAACGATCATGACAAGCAGAAGAGAGGAAGATATACCAAGCCAATTGACAGCTCTTGTTGGAAAAATTGTACCACCGATGACATCATCAGCAAAAATACTCCAACACTACCACAAGTCGCTGCACCAACAGATAGTTCACAATGCATACAAGTGAGTTCACAATGCATACATGTGACACATAGTTTAGGCAAGTTCTGTAAGCGGTTCAGTGATGGCTATTGCAGAGATTGTAGATTAGTTTTATCTTTGTCTTCACCGGCACAGGGATGAAGATAGGAATTCTGGCAATAATGGCTAAAGAAAAAATTATATAACATTCTAGAAGGTACTAAAAGAAAACAATTTTCTTAACAATTTACATTGTCTTCACTGGCACTGGGATGAAGATAGAAATTCTGGCAATAATAGCTAAAGAAAACATTGTGTAACATTCCAGAAGGCACTAAAAGAAAACAATTTTCTTAACAATTTACATTATTTTGAAAAGAATTATTAAATATAATGAAAAGAATAGGTGAAAGTAAACAAACAGATCTGTTAACCTTCTTAACAGTTATTTACCCAATTTAAATTAAACCATTTAAATCACGTGAATAAAAAAAAAATTTTGGATCCATTTTTTTTTTATGAGCGCTCAATCATATATGATATATGGACATATGTACATTCAAACATATAACACAAAACACAAGTGTGCACACATAATATAATACATACAACATATAACATAATAGTAAAGGCCTTATAACTTTTTACAGGTGAAATCTCCATTGCAATGTTTAAAAACTCTATAGTAAAAAAAAAAAATATATAGAACTGATCAGCAAAACATTAACCTAGGTCTATATGAGCTCAAAAAACAAAATAGAATAAAATAGATATTGAAAAAAGCATCCTGGTTCTGTTGCAGATGTAAGGATAGCCAAATTGGAGTTTTGGATATCAGCTGTTATGGATTTGAGCCAAATCATCTTCTTTTTGGTCTGTAGAAATTGCTTTAATTAATCTCTCTGGAATCCAAATCGGCTGCTGTTCTCCCTGTGGAAACACAAAAACAGGCCCCCGACTCCAGACAATCACTGGGTCAGGACTTTAGTTAATCTCTCCGGAATCCAAATCGGCTGCTGTTCTTCCTGTGGAAACACACAAACAGACCCCCGACTCCAGACAATTACTGGGTCAGGACCTTTCCATTGTCCTGTTAGAATATCTTTCCAAAGTACCTTGGGCTTATGTACATTTTTTGGACACATATGCCTTTCTGCAGCACTAAGTCCTGATGAATCCAAATTTAAAAAGTTTAGAGTAAAAAGGGTTATTTTAAGTTTATCTTTGGGGAATATATACCCCTTCCCAATTCCGTCTTTTTGCTTTAATAAGTACATTTTAATAGTTTGATGAGCTCTTTCAACTATGCCTTGTCCCTGTGGATTGTATGGGATTCCTGTTATATGAGTAATGCCAAATGATGAGCAAAATTGTTTAAAAGAAGTAGATGTATAACCAGGGGCATTATCTGTTTTTAACTGTTTTGGAATGCCCACAGTGGCAAAATTTTGTAAGCAATGAGCTATAACATCTTTAGTTTTTTCTCCGGCATGAAGGGAGCCCATCAAAAATCCAGAAGAAGTATCAACTGTAACATGCAAATATTTTAATTTTCCAAATTCTGGCAAGTGTGTGACGTCCATCTGCCAAATATGGTTAGGTATCAATCCTCTAGGATTGACTCCAAGATTAACTTGTGGTAAAAAGGTCACACAATTTTGACATTGTTTTATTATTTGTCTAGCTTGTTCCTTAGTTATTTTAAAACGCTTTTGTAAAGTATTAGCATTGACATGGAACCTTTTATGAAAATTTATAGCTTCTTCTAGTATAGAGAAAATATGTACGTCATGTGTAGTTTTATCTGCTAAATCATTGCCCAAACTAAGGGCTCCAGGCAATCCTGTATGTGCCCTGATATGTCCTATAAAGAATGGATCTTTTCTGTCCCAGATTAAACTTTGTATAGTGGAAAACAAAGAGAAAACAGTAGAAGAAGGGGAAATCCTACCAGCATCTTCAAGGGATACTATAGCATTAACTATATACTGACTATCAGAAAATAAATTAAATATAGAATCTTTAAACATCACAAAAGTTTGTAATACTGCATTAAGCTCTACCTTTTGAGCTGATTGTTTGGGTACTAAAAATGTAAAAGTTCGATCAGGGGTAACTATTGCTGCTGTACCATTATTTGATCCATCAGTGAATATATTTGGAGCATTCATGATAGGTGTTTTTCTTGTCATTTTTGGAAAAATTACAGGATGCAATGACCAAAAAGACAATAAAGGATTAGATGGTAAGTGGTTATCAAATGAAACATTAGATTTGCACATGATTATTGCCCAAGTATTTAACTCATTAGCTAATTCATCAATTTGATTCATAGTATATGGAGTAATAATTTTATTAGGAGAAATTCCAAACACTGCCTTTGCTGTTTTTATTCCTTTGAGTATTAATTGTCCTACAGCCTCAGGATACCTAGTAAGAATAGTGTTAGGAGAATAAGATAAATGTATCCATAATAATGGACCTTCTTGCCAAAATACTCCTGTAGGAATATTTTTTGTTGATAGTACAATAAATAATAAAGGCAAACTTATATCAATTCTATCCAAATGCATATTTTCCATATATGTTTCAATGATTTTTAATGCCTTTCTTGCTTCAGGCGTCAACATTCGGGGTGAATTTGGATCTGATGGACCTTTTAGGATATCAAATAAAGGTCCCAATTCTCCTGTTGGAATACCTAGATAAGGCCTTATCCAATTTATGTCTCCTAATAACTTTTGAAAGTCATTAAGTGATTTGAGTTGATCTACTCGTATTTGAATTTTTGGTGGACGGACCATGGTTGAGGATAATAGAACTCCCAAATAATTAATTGGAAAATTTAATTGTACTTTATCTATTGCTATCTCTAGATTATAATTTTTTAATAAGTTTGTAAGTGTGGCATAACATTCTAGCAATGTGTTTTTAGCTTTGTGTGCTAATAATATGTCATCCATATAGTGAAATATTTGTAGCTCAGGATTTTGATTTCTAAGTGGCTGGATTACTTTGTTAACATAAATTTGACACATAGTTGGGCTGTTAGCCATCCCTTGAGGGAGTACTTTCCATTCATATCTCTGATCAGGACCTTCATGATTCAGTGCAGGGATAGTAAATGCAAAACGTGGACTATCCTCAGGATGAATTGGAATTGAAAAAAAACAATCTTTAATATCTATAACTAAAACATACCAAGTTTTTGGCAAAGCAGACAACTGAGGAATCCCCGATTGAGCAGGTCCCATAATGACCATTTCATTATTAATGGCTCTTAAATCTTGCAATAATCTCCATTTACCAGATTTCTTTTTGATGACAAAAATGGGAGTATTATGGGGAGATACAGAAGGTTGTATATGTCCTTCCACTAATTGTTGTTTGACCAGATCATGGGCTACTTGTATCTTTTCTTTAGTCAAGGGCCACTGAGGGACCCATACTGGTCTTTCTGATTTCCAGGTAATTTTTATTGTCTCAGTGGCCCTTTGTGAAAATCCAACCCATGTCTGTCTGTTCCTTGATTTATTTGTATTGGTGCTGCTATACCTTGTTCTTGTTTTTCTAATCTTTTTCCTTTCCTAAAACCTTGTCTAGCCATAATAGTGGGTGCATTTTGATTGATATTATTTGTTAATGTCAAACCTAATTGATCTAAGACATCTCGTCCCCATAAATTTACAGGAAGATGATCCAATACATATGGCTGTATAGTTCCTTCACATCCTTCAGGATCCTTCCAATCTAATACCATTGCACTTTTATCGGGATTATTCGCCACTCCTAGGCCTCGAAGCGTTTGAGTGGCTTGTTGTAATGGCCAATGTTTTGGCCATTCTTGACGAGAGATAATGCTAAGGTCTGCACCTGTATCCAGTAGCCCATTAAATTCATGTCCTTGAATATTTAGTTTTAGCATGGGGCGAGAATCTAAATTTAAAGAAAGCATAGCCCAATCTACACCTGTGGAGCCTAATCCCTTGGAACCTCTTTCTACAACATGACTGGAAAATTTATCATGTAGGCTTGGTATTATTAGTAATTGTGCTATTCTATCTCCTGGTGAAATTACTGATATACCCTTTGGAGAACTGGCTATAATTTTTATTTCACCTTCATAATCGGGATCAATTACCCCAGGACTTATCAAAAGTCCTTTTAGAGTAGAAGAGCTGCGTCCCAATAATAAGCCTACTGTTCCTTTGGGAAGAGGTCCTTTCACCCCTGTGGGAATGATTTGAACTCCCATCTCTGGAGTTAGTACTGCTCTGGCAGAGGCGCAGATGTCCAACCCTGCGCTCCCTCTGGTTTGTCTGATGAGGGATCTGATGCCCTGGGCACTACCCTGATGGGGTTGCTGGGGTTGCTGGGTTCCTCCAGAGCTCCGTATATTTGTGGTTTGGGGCCCCGGAGCATTGGGGCCCCCTGTCCGTTTTTTGGCAACGGAGCCCAGCAACCCTGCGCTCCCTCTGGTTTGTCTGATGAGGGATCTGATGCCCTGGGCACTACCCTGATGGGGTTGCTGGGGTTGCTGGGTTCCTCCAGAGCTCCGTATATTTGTGGTTTGGGGCCCCGGAGCATTGGGGCCCCCTGTCCGTTTTTTGGCAACGGAGCCCGATGCCTTTGTCCACGATATTGTGGATAAAAACCTTGTCCTTGTTCGTTTTTTGATAATGGAGTACCCTCTATGGTGGTTTGAGAACGGCATTCATTAGCCCAATGTCTCCCTCTACGGCATCGTGGGCAAATACCCGGTATTCTATTCCTTTGATACCTAGTATTGTTAAACCCTCCTCCTATGGGGCAATTCCTTTTAAAATGTCCTGCTTGTTGACAATTGTAGCATGTTCTTAGCCCGGCATCTAAAGCCTGTTTTACTGCAGCTGCCACAATTTGCCCTTGTTCATTAATGTCTCTGGCATCTAAAGCCTGTTTTACTGCAGCTGCCACAATTTGCCCTTGTTCATTAATGTCTCTGGCATCTAAAGCCTGTTTTACTGCAGCTGCCATGACTTGCTCTTGTTCATTAATGTCTCTACACAATTTAATATATTTGTTTAAATCTTCCTGTTTCCATGGTCTAATGATATCTCTGCACCAACGATTCGCTTGGTCATAAGCCAGTTGTTTTATTAATGGCATTGCTTGTTCTGTATTCCCAAAAACTCTGGTAGCTGTTTGAATAAGCCTATCTACAAATTCAGCATAAGGTTCATTAGCTCCTTGTATTATCTTAGATAATTGACCTTGTAAACCTCCATGTCCTTGTAAAGTCTTCCATGCCTTAAGTGCATCTATAGCAATTTGTGCGTATACACCAGGATCATATGCAAGTTGTTGCTGCCGATCCTCATAAGGTCCCTTTCCTAACAACATATCTAGATTTCTCTGAGGATAACCAGCTGCTGCATTTCCCATAGCTGTCTCCTTGCAAAATTCCTCATTAGCAACCTTCCATAACAGGTATTGTCCTCCAGTTAGCACAGCTTTACACATATTAGCCCAATCTGCTGGCGTCATGTTTAAGTTGGTAATGGATTCGATCAAGCTTACAGTGAAGGGTGCTTGAGGACCATAGGTTGTTACAGCCTCTTTTAGCTCCTTCACTGTTTTGTAAAATAAACCCTGGTGAATTCGCTGCCCTCCTACCTCAAATACAGGGCATACTTGAGATCCTGTCTCAGGATCCCAACTATCAACTGCGGGGGTTGGGAGTCTCTTAGCATATGGAGGTGGTGCTGTTGATTGGACCCTTATGCCCTCTGGTGATAGAATGCTGTTAGTAGCAGTCTCCTGTAGAGGTGGTGCTGTTGGTTGGAGACTTTCGCTCTCTGATAGAAAGGTGTTATTAGCAGTCTCCTGTTGTAACTTTTCCCCTGATGGCTTTTTCTGCTCTAAACTTCCTTCCTCTGTCTCACTAGCTTGAAAGACCTTCTCTTGTACTTGAATCTTTTCCTCATTCTGACTAACCTGAGAGACCTCTTTTACTTGAATCAATATGTCTTCTCCTTCCTCTACCTTTGTCTGATCTGAAGGCTTTGGACTAAGCAAACCAGATACGTTCGCCCACAATGTCAATGTGCCAACTGGCAGAGTCCCTGGGTTGTTGTTTTCTATTCTTTTTAAATCTTCACCATGATGGTTCCATTGTGATATATCTAACAACTCCTCCTTAAAAAGCCATGGGCTGTATTTTTGTATTGTATCAACGTATGCCCTGACTGCTCTTGATTTTACTGGGATGCCTCCTTCGTCTAACAATTTACTTAACACTCTTTCGGTTTGTTTTTTACTAATTGCTGATCCCGTATTTCTACTATAATACAACCCAGCAAGATAACACCAAACCAAACCTAGACAGAATCCAATAAAAATGGAACAACAAAATTTCATTATAGCCTTTCTATCCTCCTGACATGTGCATCCGTCCTTTCTCCCTATCTGTTCCTCAGACGCAAATAGTTTTTCCTCAAATGTGAGCGGTTTTTCTTCCGTCTCACTCATCTCCAGGGACTGAAATGTCCATCCGACCTTTCTCCCTATCTGTTCCTCAAACGCAAATAATTTTTCCTCAGATGTGAGCGGTTTTTCTTCCGTCTCACTCATCTCCAGGGACAGGCAACTTAAAACAAAAATGAAGCAAAACAAAAGAGTAAACTTAGAATGGCTACCCATCCTCTCGCCCTGCCCTCAGGGGCGAGCAGTTTACTTACCCTCAGTCGTTCCCCGTGCGAGCCACCAAATGCCGCAGTCTGACTGGGCACAATTCAGGAGCCACTTATCAAAAGAAACAAACTTTATTTTTAAAACTACAAACGCCAAACAAAACAGCTCCTCAGGAAAACCCTCAGAGCCCAACTGCCACCACCGGCTTCCAGAAGCCTCTCCCCACACAAACCACACCACCTCCCACAATCCTCCTGCTCTTGAGGCCGATTGGCTGGGTCGCGTGGGCGGAGCCAAAGAAGTCCCCCAATGAGCAGTTCCGTAGTCTGAAGGGCAGGGAAACAGCCCAATGAACATGACTGCAGAGGAGCCAATCAGCTAGATGTTGCTGGGGTCACTGTGAGCCAATCATCAGCCGGCAGCTGGGAGTTTGCTGGCAGCTGGAAGTTTTCTGGGGCCCCTTTGGCTGTGGCTCTCAACAACCCATTACACTCATAGCTATATATCCACATGAATTGAAAACAAATACTCAAACATTTATACATGAATATTCATAGTAGCACCATTCATGCTAGCAAAATTGTGAAAACAACCCAAATATTCATCATCAGATGAATGGTTAAACAAAATATGGTTTTGTGTATAAATATAAAAGAATACTACTGTTATATTTATATACACAAAAAATAAAATGTTGATTGAAGCTAAAACATGGATATATTTTTAAAATATTCAGATAAGTAAACAAAATCAGATGTATAAAAATCACATGTTATATTTATATATTTATTGTCATGTCAAATATTCAAAATATATAATCCAATAGAGAGGAAGTGGTGGTTGTCATGGCCTGGAGGGCATGAAAGATAGTGTTTACTTAATGGACACATTAGTTTTGTGTTGAATAAAAGATCTAGAACAAGATAAAGGCTATTGTAACATTGTAAATATTATTGAAGTGCACTTTTAGTATGGTCACTATTATAGAAATTTTAGTTCAAACACACAATGAAAACACTGAGGTCTATTCAATTGCAGGGGATAACAACTCTATTTTAGAAAAAAAAAATGGAACTTTAGAGCCACTAATGTTTTCTAGATCCCCAATTCAATGTGTGATTGGTAATACTGGATTCCAGGAACTGAGAGAATATATGTGTTATGGGATTTTCTAGGATCTTTATGTACTTTTATGTACAATGCATAAAAAGCATTTGTTTCCTTTTCTTTGACTAGTCTTTTGTCTTTTGCTCATTTTCCAATTTGGCTCTTTGTAGTTTTCGTACTAGGAATCCATTAAATATTCTGTATACTAATCATTTTTAAGCCATTATTGCTATAAATATTTTCTCCCAGTTTTAAATTTCTATTTTCTTCCCATATATGTTATATATATATATATATTGATTCTTAAACTTTGTGTTATAGAAAAATTTGAAATATAAACAAAAACACGAAGGATATGATATCAGATACATTCCCATTACTCTACTTTGGATAATATCACATTTTTTTCTATACCCATCACTCCTCTCATCCTATGTTGAAACAAATGTCATTAATATCATTTCATTAGTAAAAGGTCAGTATTTTTCTATTGCATGTAGGAACTTCCCTGGTAGTGCAGTTTGCGATCTCAGGTATGTGACCTAGCAAGAGGATCACAAGTTCAAGATTAGGCTGAACAATTTCAAAATTAAAGAACAATTTAAGGCTTTAAATATATAGTCCAATGGTAGAGCATTTGCAAAGCATTTGTGCAACCTGGATTTAACCACTAGTATGACATATATATATATATATCACAATTTCATCACACCTAAAAAATCTAATAATATTAAATATATCAACTATCAAATGTTCATATTCTCACTTCCCAATGACTATGTATGTGTATGTATTGAATACATATATAAAATCTAATTCAAATAAAAAACACACATTATAACTGGTTGATATATCCTTCAAAAGGGTGTCCATACATCCCAAGTTCCTGATGAGCGGGCAGTTCTGGTTTTATGTATCACTTTGTTTACAGAGTAATGTCTGGGGTTCTTTTGTATCATTAATGAACTTATAGGTTTAAACATATTTGATGTGTTTCAAAAAATTTCTACATATTGTAATTATTCACAGCAAAGTTCAAACTATCCTATATTTGGGAAACAGGAGTCTATTTGTTCTGACTCCTGAGTGTTTTGACACAACCCTTGTAGTGTTTGATGGCACAGTAACTACACTTCCTTGTATAAGAAGGATACACTTCCTTGTATAAGAAGGATACACTTCCTTGTATAAGAAGTTCCAGATGAATCTCTTACATTTCCTACCACATACTGGAAGTCAGTCATGTCCCCAAGAAGGCTTACCATTTAACAAAATGATTTTTTTTTGGAGATCATAGTGCTAGGGAAATTCATTACTGCTCTTTTGGTATCTTAAGTGTCCCCCTAAGGCCAATATGCTAAGAGCTTGGTCCCCAGTGTGGCCTTATGAGATATGGAGTCTAGCAGAAGGCCTTTGCATCACTTGAGGGCACGCTCTAAAAGAGATTAGCAGGGGCCCAGTATTTTCTCTTTTGCTTCCAGGCCATGAGATGAACAAATGTACTCTGTCAACTCTTGTCAGGATGTGCTGCCCTGCCATGGATTCAAAAGCAAAATGGTCAATTGATCATTGATGGAAATCTCCAAAACTATGAGCCACAGTAAACCTTTTCTCTTTTTAAGTCAATTATCTCAGGTATTTTCAAGAGTGACAGAGAGCTGACAAACACCATTACTACCAGGTTTACATTTATTTCCAGGCTTTCTCTTTAGGAAAACTAACAAACAATCTAAAGAGAAATACACTGAATTCAAATTACAATTGTAATTCAGACTGAGGGTTTTATTACACTTGGTTTATTATTTATCTTTCTTTATTCCACAAAAATCTGTTTCAAAAGATACTAATATTCTCATTTGAATAATCCCACATATCATTCTTAATTATTTTTGTACCAGGGATTGAAACTATTGGTGCTCTACCACTGAGCCACATCCACAGCCTCATTTTCATTTTTAAATTTGTATTTTAAGAACTCCTTTTCTGAATTCAGACAAACTCTTTGCATAGAGAATTATACTTGTTAATTGGAAATTTAGATCTTAATGACCTTCCTTTTTTAAGTGACAACTCAAAAAGAAGGCAATCTTGAATTATTTTTCTATAAACCAAAACTTTATGGAAATACATGAATAGAACCAAATAGATATATAGTCTTTAATATAATTCAAGAAGCCAAGAGTACTTGGATTTATATGTATTGATTGATGTTTCAGTATTTCAACTTGCTTAGAAATAATTTATATGTTTTATCTCTATCACATTACTTTTGGACTTTAACAATCAGGCACCTGTGTTAATTTAACAGTTTCAGTTTATGTTGAATGCTCATTTAACTGAAAGTCAACTTGAACATAATCTCTTGAGAAATTTTATCACACAGACATACTTGCATGAGGGTAACATACATAAACACATATATACACAAAAGCCCTACAGCTTTAAAAGCTATAATTCAAATTATGTTTCTGACATAATGAAATAGTTAAGGTTGTCTGTTTAAAAAATAATTCAACATTGCCTTTTTCTGAGTTGTTGCTTAAAAAAATCTACTTTAAGATTATTTTTGAAGTCTTATGAAAATTGTCAACCAAATTTTTCAGGCAAAGCAGTTCACGTAGCAACTTGGCTTTTTTAAAAAAGTCTCTTTTCCTCTTTTCCCCTTGTATCAAATGAGTTTTTGGGATGACTTTTGCATTTCAGTTAGGACTGTCTGAAATAACAAACTTCTTAGTGACCTTGGATAACAAAATTATCTTACTATAAATAGAAGAACAGCAGAAGAAAATATACATGATCCAAAGGTCTTTACATGTTAACCCTATAACTGCAGTTTAATAATTATCTTAAAGATGTTTGCAAGAAATGTTATAAATTGGGCATGCTGATAAAATAAAAAATTAAACTAGTCATGAAGAATCAAAAGTGGATTTACCAGAAACAGGCCATTTATTGTTACCATAAGCTCAATAGTATTAAAAAAGCACGGAGTAATCCCTATCAATAAAGTAGAGCAGCTACCAGCATCTCTGCCAAAGCTGTCCCTAGGAATTCTGGGGGAAGTTGCTTTAGTAAGATTGAATCAAATCCTGCCATTTTCTGTCTCCAGGACCCATTTTCTCCAGATTATAATACATATTGTGACCAAATACTATTCCAAAAGAAAATCATCTGTAGAGCAAAAGCCAAACCAAATGCACAGAAATTTCCCCTGAAAGTAGCTGGCAGTTCTAGTAAATAACATTTTATCTCACATCAATTAGTACTGCAAATGACCCATGCAATATCTAAGTGTCTATTTGGCCAAAAATAGCAAAAGTAGAGGATTCCCAGTGTTCACACCAGTGCACCTTACCCAATCTAAAGTCGGTCAACTTCCCCTCTTTCTAGTCTCCCAAAGACTTTCTTTCCACCCACAAAGTGGTTGTAGGCAACTGATGCTGCAAGGAGGAGAAAAGGCAGAACTTCCTAGAAAACTTCTAGCAACTACTAGGAATTCCCTGAAATCCCAGTCATGGGTCAGCTTATCACTAGCAGCTGACACTCATGAGCAATTGTTGCTCCTCTCAGTAGCATAAACCCAAAGAAGTGCATAGCCTAGAGAGCACTACTCCTGGCTGGTTGCCAAATTTGTTACTGGTCCCAGTCCCTCTGCTTACCACTTGAAAGTCAATACCCGGAGACAAGATTTGTTTGGAAGAAAAGCAAATCTATTTCAGGGCTAACTCTAAGATGATGGTGCAGACTATCACGCCCCCTCCCCCCTCAAAAAATACCTATTTTGTAGCAATCAGGTATGTGGAGGGAAAGGAGATATACAGTTCTACAACAAATGCTGTTTTCATTGATTGCAAGATTATAAGCCAGTCATATAGTGATCTGCATAGATTTTTCTTAAAGAACATAGTGTTCTTTGAGAAAGCCTAGTAAGTCATCATACATGTATTCTATGTGTTTCTACATTAAGGTCCCTAATACTTCAATTAAATATTTTGCACCTATTTTCAGGAATTTCCTCATACTCAGGTTTTTGCCAGCACTATCTTCAAGGGTTTGGGTCATAAGATAGCTTTAGTATGAATTAGGTATGTCATCTCTCTTGCTATTCTCTAAAATCTTGTGCAAATTTACATGTATAACTTTAGGAAATGTTTGGATTTTTCAGTGACTGAGTCTGACCTTTCCTTTACAGGAAGTTTTTTTATGACTGTTATTTTATGTATTTTTCAATGATTCCCAGTGGTTCTCCTTGAGTTATTTTTGGGAAGTTAAATTTTTCCAAGAATATATTTATGAAAGATATCAAATGTACTGTCATAGAGTTGTTCCAAATAACCTGGTAACTTTCAAGGCTAGAGCAAATGTAGTGGTGTGTTATTTTCATGTTACATGTTTGTAATGTGAATGTTCTATTGCACAGGTGGTTTTCACAGGCCAGCATCTGTGACAGGCTCTGGGGTCTACTGGGGTAGGGTCCATGTGTTGGGGCGGTGCTAAGCTTACACCCAGTTTTCATCAGCAGCTCTCTGTGGGTCCAGGTGGGGTTGTGTCAAAGGGCATCTGCAAGCTCACAGGAGGCCCACTCTGGACTCAGTCTTTGGTGTCCAAGCTGGAAGAGGTTGCTGGCCAGTGAGAGGCCGCGGTGGAAAGTTGGGTTTCAGGGCCTCTGCAAAGTCATCTGCCTACAATGAGGATGAACTTGGTGACCCCATGAGGGGTTCCCTGCCACCTCTTGTGCCTGAAAACTGAGATGCTGAAGTGCCCAGTACCAGGTTGCATTTCTTGTCTGCCAAGTCCTGTCCTGGTTTTTTTTTGTAGTTTTTTTTTTTTTTTTTTTTTTAATGCCAGGCACTGTCTGGTGACCTCCTCTAAAGCAGGGAGGAAGCCTTAATTGGAAGAAGCTGGCACTGTTCTTCTTCTGGAGGAGAAATAGGGCTCAGCCCAGCGAGGCACAATGGGATGTCCCTTGACAGCTCTCAGGTGGGATTTCCCCACTGCCAAGCAAAGGCCAAGCACGGTTTTTGGCTGGAGCTGGGGACTGAATCCCTAGCAAAGCAGTTGACACTCTGTACATGACAGGAGTCAGGAGTTTGTGACTGGTCACAAACAAAAGATGCTTACACTGCCTGGTGTCTCTGAGGGGCTCCATCCAGCTCTACCAGGGGGCCAATATTCACAGGGAAAAGGAAGCCATAAGACCAGGCAGTCCTGATACATCAGGTTCCTGACAAGGGCACTCTGCTGCTTCCTGGTCACCCCCAGACCGCTCCTTAAAGGTCTTTGTGTGCTCCAGGTGGCCAGGACCATTCTAAGATCTCCCCTGTGTAAGAGGAACCCAGGTGGGTATACATAGAATTTTCAGGTGAACAAATGATTCAGTCTTTGAAGTGTGTCATTGTTTGAGTCATATAAGGTGTGTTCAAAACAAATTCCCATCTTAAATTTCACAGGTATTCCCATCAATTTGCAGTTTCTCCATGTAAATTTTGGTTTATTTTATTTATTTATTTTTGGTAAATGGGGTTCTTTCTAGTTTTTAAAAATTTATTTATTTATTCCAATTAGGTATATATGACAGCAGAATGCACTTTGATTTACTATACAGATACGGAACACAATTTTTCATTTCCCTGGTCATACACAATGTAGCATTGCACCATATGTGCAGTCATACATGTACCTAGGGTAATGATGTGTTTCTTATTTTATCATCTTTCCTGCCCCAAAGCCCCTTCCCCTTTCCTCCTTCCCTTTTGCCTAATCAAATTTCTTCCTTTCTTCTCACCCCCCCCCATTATGGATGAGCATTCACTTATCAGGGAGAACATTTTAGTTTGAATCCATCCCATTTACTGATTCTTGGTTTTAATTCTTGCACTACAGGAGTCTTATTAATGAAGTTGGGACCTAATCCTACATGATGGAGATTTGGGTGCAAGATCTCATTTTTAATTCATAGGCCCTTGATCCACTTTGATTTGATTTTTGTGCATGGCGAGAGATAGAGGTTTAATTTCATTTTGTTAAATGTGGATTTCCATTTTTCCCAGCACCATTTGTTGAAGAGTCTATCTTTTCTCTGGGACCTATCTCTGCAAACTTTACTGCAGTTGGGGTGGATAAAATAACAGTAAAAGGGCCCTTCCAAAGAAGTTCAGGGGTTTAATATTTTATTCTTTGACCCAGACTCAATCTCCAAGCTTGAAGGAGTGTGCACCTGGGTCAAATTTATTAACAATCTTTCTCTAACCCATTGGTTGAGAACCTGTAAAGTTTTCCCTAAGACCTGAAGCTGTCCACTCAGGGTTAATTTTCCTACCCGTCTTAAGTCTCCCTGTAGTCCCCTAATAAGAGTGGGGGGGGAGTCCCATATATTATCTTTTTTTTTTCTTTTCAAAAGAAAAGAATCTACTCCTCATAGTAGGATTGGATCTAATCCTCAACAGTGTAATAGGGAGAAATTCATCACAATGTAATTGAGTCTCCTGACACAGCTTACCTAATTGAGCCTTAAAGTCCTGTTCATCCTTTGAACTTTACCAGAACTCTGCAGCCTATAGGCAGTATGTGACTTCCATCTGATGTTTACACTCTTGGTCAGTATCATATCACCTCTGCCCAAAAGCTGGTCTATTGTCTGAGCCAATAGTTATTGGGATACCAGAGTTGGGAATAATTTCCCAGAGAAGCATCTTAGTATCTCTTTAGCCTTTTTAGTGCAGGTAGGAAAGGCTTCCACCCAGTCAGAGTAGGAACACACAAAAATCAAAAGTTACTTATAGCCCCATGTGTGTGGTAGTTCAGTGAAGTTTACTTGTAAGTCTTCAAAAGGTGCTCCTCCTATAGTTTGGATTCCTGGTGGGAGCTCTGGCCCCTGACAAAGATTGTTGTGAGCACAAACTTCACTGTTTGCAGATCATCCAGGTGTTGCTCGTGAGACAGGGGACATAGAAATGTTGACTCAAAACTGTCTCAAGTGCTGTATGTCCAACATGTTTTACTGTGAAGCTGTCTGATAAAGGCTGGGGCTAGAATCTCCGGGATGGCTATGATGGCCATCAGAAAATCTCCACCATCCACCTGGGAGAAAATTTTCTTTTTCAGTCTTAAAACGCTTACTTTAATGTTGGGAGTGTGTTGGCTCCCATTCTGTTAGCTAGTCAACCAGGCAGAAGGGCAGCATTTAAACCTGGGACTGGATTTTTTTCCCATTTCTTGCAGACAGCTAACCTAGCCTCTCTGTCAGCTCTCTGGTTGCCCCGAGAAACCACAGTGTTTCCCTTTTGATGGCCTCAGCAATATATAATCACAACCTTCCTGGGAGCCCATAGTGCATCCAAAAGTTTAAGAATCTCTTGCCCATACATCATGCCCTCCTTTTTTTCCTCCTGAGTTAATTAGCCTACATAAGGCCCTATGAACATGAAGGGTAGAGAATGCATATTTTGAGTCTGTAAATATCCACACAGACTCCTTCTGTCAACTGAGGTGCTTGAGTCAAAGCAATAAATTTTACTTTCTGGCTGAAGTTTCCTGAGGCACAGGTTCTGCCTTGATAGTAGAGTCCAGAGTGACCATTGCATATCCAGCCAAACATACCTCATCTTTTATAAAACTGCTTCTATCTGTGAAGCACTCTGCACCAGCGTCCTTGAGAGGCTGGTCTGTTAGGTCTGGTCTGCTGGAGAACACTTCATCCATGACCTCAACACATTTGCGATCAGGTTTTCCAGGTCCAATGTGCAGCAAAGTTGCTGGGTTTAGAGTTCTGACAACCTCGACGCGGATATGTGGGTTTTCACATAACATGCCCTGATATTGACCATTCTTTCATTAGTCAACCAATAGTGTCCTTTGTATTCTAACAATGTCAAAATTGAATGAGGAACTCTGACAACCAGTTCTTGTGCCATAGCCAGTTTATCAGCTTCCAACACCAGAAGAGATGTGGCTGCAAGGGCCCATAAACAAGGTGGCCAGCCCTGGGCTACAGAGTTCAGCTGTTTGGACAAATAGACCACTGGACAGTGCCATGTTCTCATCATCTGAGTCAAAAATCCTACAGCCACTCCAGACCAATCATGGACATACAGAAAGAAAGTATTTGTGAGGTCAGGGAGCCCTAATCCTGGTGCACTGGTAAGTGCTTGTTTAATGTCCTCAAAGGCCTTTAGCTTAGTTGACCCCCATGTTAGAGGATCCCATTCTCCCCCCTTTGTGGCTTCATAGAGGGGTTTTGTCATAACTGAAAGTTGGGGATCCATATATGGCTGAACCCAGTAGCCCCCAAGAATTCTCTAGCCTGATGGCAAGTTGAAGGGACTGGAATTGAGCAGAGCTCCTCTTTCTTTTGAGGCCCAGTGATTGTTCTGTTCTGTTGTTAAGTCAGATGGTAACGAAAGTATTTGACCTTTTTCTTGATAGATATAGGCTTTTAAGTCAGAGTCCAGTGCTGTCCCAAGGATGGTGTACTCAAGCCCCTAGGAGGAACTGTCATTTAGGGCAGGGAGGCATACATACATAGAGCGTCTGGCACTTTAAGATGCAGGATTTTTTGTTGTTGTTGTTATCTCCCAGTGCAGGATCTTGGCTGCTAGGATTCTCCAACTCTTAAATCTCATGTAAATCTTAGCAGAGACTGATGACTTGAGACATCATGTAAAAGGCGCCTATGTAAATCTCGCCGTGGGCCACCTGCCAAGGTTGGAGGGCAGTGGTGTGGTCCGTGCAGGTCCCAGTGTGTCAGCCACATCGTGCCCACCTAGCTATTGCTCTTTGTCTGCGTGGCTTTCTCCTCCTGCCAGGTGGGAGCCTGCTCTAATTGTATATAGTAGCTGCCCCACTTGTGTTCTTGTTCAGTATGCCTGTGTGCATGGAGCTCTGTGGCCCTTCCTGCTGGTGGCTCATAGCATGTGTCTTGGAGCCAGGGTGGCTTTTGGAGTGAGCATCCTATGGGCCACTATTGGCTGTTAACATGAACATATTCCTGGTTCATTTGGGGGCTTGCAGCAGCTGAGCCCTCCTGAGGCACTGGGTCCCATGCATCAGATGCAGTGTGTGTGTCCTGCCATATTCATCAATCATCAACTTCCAAGCAAGTGGGAAGAAACTGAAAGGAGGGGCTTGGGCCAAAGGCTGGAGGAAAACATTCACTCCTTCTCTGTTCAAGTCTTAGCTTTTGAGTATGGTCATAGGTACTTGTCTGCTGGGGCCACTGGAGGCTTCTCCTTTAGTCTGGCCATACTTTTTTTCTTATAAACATTTGGACCATTGGCTTAGTTCTAGTGAGACCCTGCTTTGAGTGACCTCTGGGTTTGTGGTGAGGGCAACTATAAGGAGATCCATCCTCCTATTTATCTTTCTGGTCTGCCTGTAATTGTAATTTTTGGCAAATGGCTCTCTGAGCCTGTACCACAAAGGCTGCATTCATCACCTGATACTTGCACCTGTGCATTCCTTCACTGACAAACTTGCACTATGGCTGCAATGTTTGTATGGTGCCCATCCTCCCCCGGGCACCTTTGGGAAAGGAGAGGGGTGGCAGCGGTGGTGGCCTGGACATTTAGCTCTGAGTCAGTTGGGCACATCTCTTTTGATTATTGCTACCAGTTTCACAGGGCAGAGGGGCCTTAGGTAGATGTGGGGCTGAGAGAAATGTTCAGGCTATTGAGGGTGCCTAAGGGAGATGCTGGAGCAGCAGGAGGCTTATCTCGGCTCTGTTTGTCTGCAGATGTGCTCGACTTAGGCTGGGGCTCAGGGCTAGCTTTGATTCCTTCTAACTCTGAGGGCCTCTTGACTTCTCTTTATCTTTAGACCTTCTTCTTTGTTGGGGCTCCATCCTAGGTCTGAATAATGGGCTGCATCAGATCAGTCATGGCCCAGGGTTTCTCTGTGTAGGAGGGAGTATGATTTTTTCCAGCTTATGAGCACAATGGTGGAGAAAGGCTGGCACACAAAACTTCCTTGTCTCCCTCAGGTGTTTCCCTCTGGTCAATATGGGCAGGTCCTTTAGTCCCTTGCAGGGGCATCTGGAGAGTTCTCATCTGAGTTGTGGCTCTAGTCTTGGGACAGATCTCCCACCTTCATCTTTGGAGGTGAAAGAGTCTTTGGTCCTAGGGAATCTTTGGCTCTGAGGATATCACAGAGAAAGTAATAGCCAGTATTGGGGAGCCATCACTTGTTGCCTCTGAGGACAAGGGGGCTAGGGGACAGGCTGTTGTCCCAGTGGTCTTGGCAAAGTTGGATAGAGTGGTACAAAAGGTCCTCTTCTGGCTCAGTTTTCTTTCCTGACTTTCCTAGCCAGGTTTTCTGTTTAGCTGCTTTCTTCTGGGTCTTAGAGACCACTATGCTCCTGGCTAACATCAGCTTGGACTGTCCATCTAGACAGGCTCTCAACCAAGGGGGCTGTTTCTGTACTATCTCTTGACAGAAATCAATGTAAGATAAATGATTCAATGGTTCCAACAACAATCAAAGGACCTCAGCAATGACTCTCTCATCTAAAGATCCTTCTGGTGCCAGCCCACATCTTGGGTGAGCCACTCTAATTCACAGAGTATTCAACCTTTGTGGAATGAGTTTCAACCCACAGTTACCAGGAAAACCTTCCTAAAGGTTTCTAACACACATTTCAGAAGGCTCAGTTTCCTTAGTGTGCCTCCTATGTTCCACCCTGCATCGGTGTTCCACACTTAGAACAAAACACACTTAGGACAAGACTTGCTTTGTCCATCTCCGGCCACTCCCCTCGCGGGGACTTATGGCCCTCTTAGCCTTGCAGGTCGGTATCAACCTTCGACCTAGAGCTTTCACCTAGACATTGGTTGGTGAAATTCTGCCTTAGACTGTATGATGTGCCACGGAACCATGAATCAGGACTCTGCACTCGCTTCGGCCTTCAGGTTGGGTCAGAAAGGGAAAGGTTGAGACCTTCCCTTTGTCTGTCTCATTCACACATTTTCACATACTTTCACACAGACATGGCCAGGACAGAATTTCTATACTGCCCAAATTCCAACAATTCTAAACCAAACAGAAAAGGTAGTCATGGTTTCCCCTCTGTTTGCTGACCCCTAACAGAGACTATTCGGGCGACTCCCTGGGTCTGTTTCAGCTCCAACCACTTTGGAGGGTACTCGGGACCCAATAGAGGTTGATCAAGCCTCTCTTCCACCAGCTTAGGCCTCAAAGGGGAAGTCAGGTGGGCTACAAAACCAAATGGACCCAGGTCCTACCTGTTCAGCTGGGTGGTGCTCCAAAACCCTAATTCTGGTTCCTGCTGCCTGTGGGTTCTCTTGTGCTCTGGGGTGGCAGCCCCAGGGCGCTGGGTGAGTCAATCATCCTTCAGGCCAAGAATGGCCTGGGGGTGCCAAGGGGACTGCTGTCCCCCATCGCCCCAGGGAAGCCAGTCCCCAGAGACAAGAGAGGAAGAATAGCCTTCCTTACCTCCTCTGTCCCATCTGGGGTGCCAAAAATGTTGTAGGGACAAATGAGGCAAGGCACCAAAGTCAGCAGGAAATAGTTTTATTTGGCTGCAGCCAGGTTCAGAGGGTACAGCCTTTGCTGTAATCAATCAATCCCCTGAACCCCAAGTTCAGGGAGTTTCAGAGTTTTATACCCAGTATGTAAGGGGAGGGGCTCAAGAGTTCACAGTCTGCAGAAGTTCACATAAAAGCAGCTTTTTCTTTCACTGTTCTGGGAAAGTTAACTCTTCAAGGACAATATCTGAGAAGGGGAGAGCTTCTTCTCCCCTTTCTTTCCTCCCCCTGCCAGCTGTTACCATGGAGCCCATTTGTAACTTATCTTAAAAATGTAGACATCTCTGTGAAGCCCCAGCTCAAGGCCAGAGGCCTTGTTTGCACATTTCTTCAAAGTACCATACTGGATATGTTTGTGAAAACTAGTAAGGGGGAGTCCAGCACCTGGAGTGCTGGTATCTTCTCGGCAGTGGCCAAGTAAACAGGGCAACACGAAAATAGGAAGTTTATCTATATAGGACTCTTTTACAGAGACTCTTTTGCTGACAGTCCCAAAATCAGCCATGGTGAAGAGGGCTTTTCTGTGGAGAAAGGGGGTGCCCACTTCAATACATGCCCTGACATCATAGAAACAAAGGTCCCTCCTTCTTAAAATAGATTTCAGCAGCCCTGTGATTCCTGCCAACATGTAATCCAACACTCTAGCTCTGCATACAGATCCCAAAGCCCTGCCATCCTGTCATTATAGAAACCACTTTTCTTCTCCCCATATGCAGAATTGCTGGCCTGTGTGTGCTGCCACCATAGAACCCAAGTTCCCCAGTTCTCCACACAGGATGTCATAGTGCTAGGAGACACAAAATCATTGAAATCCCATGATCTGACTCTCCACATATAACCCAGAAGCCCTATGAGACCCACCTTCATAGAACTTCAGTCCCCTGCAATCATAGAACCAAATTCCCCTCTGTCTACATAGAGCTCAGTTGAATTGTGAATTCTGTTATAAAATCTCAGTTCCCTGGATGTCCACATAGAAGTGTCCAGTAACATTACAAATCCTGCCAGCAATGTTATCCCACTTTACTTTTACTCCACATAAAGCCCAGTAGCTCCAGGTTTGCTGTAACCACAGAAACATAGTTTCCTGTCTCTGCACACAGAGCCCATAAGCTTTGGGAGTTGCTCCAAAAATACAACCCTTTTCCTATTTTTTTACCAAGAGCCCAAAAGTACTTAGAGTCCTGCCATCATATAACCCCAGTTCCTTGTGACTTCCATGTAAATTCCACCAGACTTGAATTTCCTGGAAACATTTAAAAATAGTTCACTTGTTATATCCATGGAGAACAGCAGTCCTGAAAGTCATATAATCATAGAAACCAAGTTCCCTTGCTCTCCATATACAGACCTGCAGAACTATGAGTTCTGATATGATAGAACCCCATTTCTCTGTCTGTAAGTAAAGCCAAGAAAACGTGGGAAGCCAGTTTATCAAACCTGTGTTCCCTGGCTTTCCACATATTTCATAGCAGCTCTGGTGTTTATGCTATCATAGAAAACAGTTTATTTTCTCTACATAAAGCTCAGTTGTCCTGCTGTCATAGAACACCAGTTTTGCATCTCTCATTGTAGAGTCCAGGAGCCCTGTGCATCATGCCATAAAGAGAAAACCTGTTTTGTTGTTTTGGTTTTTCATGTTCAGCTCAGACAGGATGGGAATTCTACCATCAATTTAATTGCATCCCTTTATTCTCTGCATGGACCACAGGAGCACTTTGAGTCCTGTCAACCTAAAATCAAGATCTCTCAATTTTCGCCAAGAGGCACCCCCCCAAAAAAATGTGAATCCTGTCATAATATAACCCCATTTCCCTAGGATACATAAATCTCAAAAACTTTTTGAGTTTTGCCATTATAGTGTCAAATCTCAAGTTATGTCATGATAGAACCTCAAATCCCTGGCACGCCACAAAGAGTCCTGCAGCATGGAGATTCCTGTCATCAGTACTCCAGATCCTTGACTCTCCAAATAGCAGGAATCCCTGCTATTTTATTTCCCCTGTTCTCTGGATATCCATGAAAAACCTAACATTTCTATAAGTTTTGTCATTATAGAATTTGTCATTTCTTACTCTCCACAGAGATTCAAGTAGCTTTGGGTGTCCTGTTATCAAAGAAATCCAGCTCTATGACTCCACATTTTTTGAGGCAGAGTTGGGTATTAGGAAATCATAGATTGCAGTTAACCAGGCCTCCATGGAGAGCCATGTAGTCCTTGGAGTCAGTCTTAATTTTAACCCTGTTGCCTGAATTTCAAAATAAAGTCCAGCAGCCCTCAAACACCTATCATCATAAAACTCTATTTCCCTGACTCTCAAAGTAGAATCTGGCAGTATTGCATGTCTTGTCATCCATAAATGCCAGTTACCTATCTGTATATGTAAACCCAGCAACAATAATCACATTGCCAACAAAAGAAACTCAGATCCCTGGCTGGCCACTACAGAGTTTAGAAGCCCTTGGGTATCTACCATCACAGAAACCCATTTTTCTGTCTGCACATACAGCTGAGAACCTCTGTGTGTTCTGACATGAGAGAAACCCAGTTCTCTAGCTTTGGACACACAGTAAGTTAGTCATTTGACTTCTACCACAATTAAACCCTATTTCACTTGCTTTTCACATGCGACCAGCATATCTTTTATAACTGCTATCATAAGACACTACTTATCTGGATCTCCAAGTAAAGTGCAGAAGACCTGGGGATCCTTAGAAAATACCACACCACTTTTCTGGTTCTCTTTGTAGATACCAGCAGCTCTGCTTTCCTCCCATCATAGAAACTGGTTCCTTTTCTACACAAATCTATGAATCCTGCCATAATGGAAAGCCAGTTATATGGCTCCCATAGACCCAAGATGATATGGTAGGTTTTTCATCATAAATCCCAGAACCATAGGTAGATCTCAACAGTTCTGGTAATTCTAACATAATAGAAACAGTTAACTATGTTCTACATTTTGCTCAGCAGGCTTGTGTATCCTACTATCATATAAGATGAGTTATATGGTTCTTCTCAGAGTTCAGGAGCCAGTGAAACTGCCTATAATAGAAACCCTATTCTGTGGTTATGCACATATAGCCAGTAACTCTGAGAGTGGTACCATCAATAGAGCCTTAATTCCCTAGGTTACCATGTAGAATACAGTATTGATGTGAGTATTGGTATCATAGAAATCAGTTCATTAACTCTAACTCTAATCCTCACCCCTGACCCTAACCCTAACCCTAAACCTAACAATCTCACCTTAACCCTAACCCTGCAGTTAGCATTAAAATTGTTGAGCTACATTACCTATAATTCTTAGGGTAGTAGTTCCTTGGATTCTATGCAGCTAGGTGGCAGTTTTGAATATTGCATTGTCCACAGTCTTGTGGTCCTTGAAGCTTTCAGGTGTTCCTGAAATGAGTGGTGAAATTGCTAGACTACATTACCCACCAACCCACATGGACATGTTTCCCAGAATCTCTGCAATATTCAATCAAAGTGTGAGACTACCTACCCATAATATTTAGGTAGGAATTTCCCCAGATCCTCTATATTAAGAAGATAAATCCAAGGAATACGTTGCCCACAATTGTAAGGGTTAAGACCCTTCAAGTGTCCACCAGTGAGCACTTAATTTGGACTAATTTGACTGCTCAATGATGGCCATTTTTTTAATGCACAAGTTTCCTAGTAATCCATACAGTCATCTGGCAAATTAGAAGACCACATTCACCACAATACTTAATGAGGTAGTTCCCAGGATCCTCCATAGTAAGAGGGTGACTCCAAGGACTACAAAATCTACAATGCTATGACACTGTATGCTCCCAAATTTTCCTGCTATGTGATAAATTGCAAATATTCATTGCCCACAATCCTACATGGACAAATTTCCCAGAATTCTCTGAAGTAAGCAGGCAAATTTTGGAATTATATTACCCACAGTTCTTAGGGAAGAAGTTTCCATAATCCTCTACAGCAAGAGGGAAATTCTAATGACTAACTTGCCAATAATTGTAAGGGGCAGAAACTGCCATGGTTGCCCATCAGTGACCAGTCAAATTGAATTGCAGTGCCCATGATCCTTTGTGAATAAGTTTTTCAGGAATCACTGCAGTTTGCAGTCAAAACTTGGGACTATATTATCCACAATCCTGGGAAGTTCCCAGGATCCTCAACAGTGAGGGGCATTCCAAGAATTACATTTTTCACAATCCCAAGGGGTAGTAAGCACCAAGAATATCTAATGGGCTGTCAAATAGGACTATAGTGCCCACAATAATTTTTAACAAGTTTCCCAGGAATCCCTGAAGCAAGCAAATAAATTTTGGAAATGTATTACCTCCAAATCCAAAGAGGTAGAAAGGTCTCAGAATTCCCCCATGTTGAGTGGTTAAACCCAGGACTAAATTAACCATAATTTAGTTATCCATATTATCTATAATTTTCTAAAAAGAAAGACCCCAAAATTCCTCATTGTGAGACCACTTTATCCACAATCCTAATATGGGCAGAAATTCCTAAGATTCCCTAAGTGATCAAGTAAAACTTGGGACTACATTACCTACAATCCTTTTTTTTTTTTTTTTTTTATTTATTTTTTAGTTCTCGGCAGACACAACATCTTTGTTGGTATGTGGTGCTGAGGATCGAACCTGGGTCGCACGTATGCCAGGCGAGCGCGCTACCGCTTGAGCCACATCCCCAGCCCAACCTACCTACAATCCTAATGGGAAAAAGTTTCCAAGATCCTCTGTCATGAGTGGTAAACCCAGGAATGTATCACATACAGGCTAAGGTTTAGGAACTCCAAATTCCCTACTGTGGGCCAGCTAAACCAGGAACTACACTACCCACAATCTCAAGAAAAAAGGGAAGCTCCCAGCATTGCCAATGCTTATGAAGGAATAATGGGGGCATGTTATCCATAAATCTTGGAACTATAGTATCTAAGGGAAAGATGTTCCAGGAACCCCTGGACCTGTGGTAAACCTGATACTGTATTTAAATCTTTATGGGGGAGGAATCTCCCAGAATCTTCCAGTGAGTGATAAACCTAAGAAAGTATTACCCATAATCCTCACTGGGGAGAGTAATAAGTCCACAGGAAAAAAAGTTTCCACAAGTCCCCCACTATGTAATACGTGGGACTACATGACCCACAATTCTATGGCACAGGAAGTTCCCAGAATTCTTTGCATGGAGAGGGCAAATCATGGGACTACATTACCCAAAATCCTTGGGGAGGAGGCTCCCAGAATACCCAGTAGTGGGCAGGCAATTTGGACTACATTACCCGTAATCCTCCCTTGAGACCCTGCTGCTATCAGGGAAAAACCTGGGACATCACCAATAATACTAAAATGGAGAAAGTGGGATACTGGGAATTTCCTCCATTTTAGGATTATGGGTAATGTTTTCCCCCTACCTCCCTCCAAAGTGGTTATGTCTAGAACTATACTACCCACAATTATATGGGCTCAAAGCACCCAGGAGTTCCCAAAGTGAGTAGTAAATCTGAAATTATATTACCAATAATTCTTAGGGGAAGAGTCTCCCAGGACAGCCATCAGTGAGCAAGAAAATAGTGGAACTTTAATTCCCAGAATTCTATGAAGATGCATTTCCCAGGATCTCTTGCAGTGAGCAGGCAAAACTTGGGATTACATATCCCACAAAATAAGGGGTAAGATGTTTCCCAGAATACCCAGCAGTGAGCAAGCAAATATTGGGACCACATTACCCATAATCCTTAGCAGAGGAAGTTCCCAGGATTTCTTCATGAAGAAGACAAATTATGAGACTACATTACCCACAATTCAAACAGAGATAAAGCTCCCACAATTCCCCACAGATAGTATCAATTATGTGACTACATTACCCACAATTCTGAGAGGAGGAAGTTCCCAGAGTTCCTCAAAGTGAGTGGTATGCTCACAACTACTTCACCCATCATCTTCAGGGAAGGAGGCACCCAAACACCCAAAATACCAAGTGGTGAGTGGAGAAATACTGGGACTATGTTACCCATAATACTAAAGGGGAGGAAGTTTCCAGGATCCTTTGCACAGAGGACAAATCATAGGACTACATTACCCACGATTCTATTGGGTGGAATTCCCAGAGCTGCCCAAAGTAAGTGGTATGCTCTTTACTACTTCACCCATCCTCCTTATGGAAAAAGGCTCACAGAATACCCAGTTGTGAATGGCAAATGCTGAGACTACGTTATTCATGATTCTAAGGAGGGGAAGTTCCCTGAATTCTTTGCTCAGAGAGGCTAAATCATGGGACTACAATACCTACAAGTCCACAGGAAAGCTTTCAAAGTCCCCCACTGTGCAATATGTGGGACTACATGACCCACAATTCTATGGCTCAGGAAGTTCCCAGAATTATTTACATGGAGAGGGCAAATCATGGGACTACATTACCCAAAATCCTCAGGGAGGAAGCTCCCAGAATACCCAGCAGTGGGCAGGCAATTTGTACTACATTACGCATAATCCTAGGAGGGAGGAAGTTCCCAAGATCCTCTGCACAGAGCCAATAAATCATGAAACTACATTACCCATAACTCTAACAGGGGAGGAATCTCCCACAATTTCCACAGTTTGAATAAAACATAGGATTATATTACCCAAAATTCCATGTGATTTGGTAGGAGGAATTACCCAGAATTCCTCAACCTGAGCCATAAACCTCTTAATACTTCACCCACAACATTTGGGGAGGGCCTCCCACAATACCAAGCTAAGAGCAGGAAATATTGGGACTACATTATCCATACTCCTAAGGGGAAGAAGTTCCCAGGATCTTCAGTGTCAAGTGGTTAAACCTGAGACTATACTACCCATGGTCTTTAGTGGCAGAAATTCAAGAGTACCTCTTGATTTTGTAAATCTCACTAACCTTTGCCCTGTGGCTAATTTTTGCCTAGCCCTACACCTATTCCTACCCCTAAAATTACTCAGAATCCTCGGGATATAAAGGCAAGCATGTGCATTCAGCTTTCATGGGTCTCCTGGCAGAGGTGTGCCGGTAAGATCAAGGACTACATCACACATAATTCTTAGGGTGAGGAAGCACCCAGGATCCCCCAAAGAGAGTCAGAAAAACCAAACCCTAGCTCTATTCTTGTTGTAATGTAGTTCAGCATTTTGCTGGCTCTTAATGGGGGATCCTGGGGCTTCATCTTCCTTAGGATTGTAGGTCATTTAGTCCAGATTTTTTCCCACTCACGGGAAAAGGTGGAAATAATTCTCCTAAAAGTTTCTGACCCTGAGAGCTGTGGGTAATGTAGTCCAGCATTTTGTCAGTTTATTGGGAGCAATGCTCCCATGAGATGACCCTCCCCCATAGATTGTGGGTAATGTAGTCCTGTATTTTGTTGGTTCTCTCTGCAGAACCTGTTGGGAAAAGCATATAACGGCAGCAGCACCCCAGAGAAAAACCCCAACATGGCGTCTAATGACCCTCTTTCTCCTCTTTGTTTCTTTCACTGGCGTGAAACGTTCCCACCGGTGCCAATGTTCAAACCCTGCTGGTGGGAAGCCTTAGCCCCAATAAGAATTAACTTCTTGGGCTCCAGAACTGACATATGGAAGAGCTTGCCAATAAACGGGCGACCTGTTATCTACCTCAGCCCTGCTACCTCTCCTTAGACCTATATAAACACACAGCCTTTGGTAATAAAGTGGGAACCTCTTTGGTGATCTGTGTCGTGTGGTGTGGTGTCTTCCAGTCTTACAGAACCCAGGGAACTTCTGCCCCAATAGGATTGTAATGAAGTCCCTGTATTTTCTGTCTCAGAGGGGTTGATGTTCTGCACTTCTACCTCCCCTCCATGGATTATAAATAATATAGTTCAGCATTTTGCCTGCCTGGGTGGGGAGAAAAGGGGCTCTTGAGAACTTCTGCACCAGAGGGCTGAAGGCACTGTAGTGCAGCATTTTGCTGGCTCCTGTGGGGGAATCTGGGAGCCTCTGCCACCTCAGGATTGTGAATAATTTAGTCACATGTTTTGCCAGCTCACAGGAGGCATGGGAATCCTGTGATTTCTGTCCCCCAGGATTGTGGGTAACATAGTCCCATGTTACAGCTCATGGTGAAGGAATTCCTATGAACCTCCCATTCCCATCCCAACCCCAAGCATTGTGGGTAATGTAGTCTAGTGTTTTGCTGGTTCTCTGTGGGGGATCCTGAGAGCTTCTTCCCCCTTAGGAGAGTGGGTAATGTAGTCCCACACTTTGCTAGCTCACAGTGGGGAGCACTCCTGTAAGCTTCTGCTGCCCCCTGAGAATTGTGGTTAATGTAGTCCAGTGTTTTTTCCACAAACACCTCTGTCAGATGTCTATATAAGCTGCAGGCTCTATGCTTGCTCAGGCACCCTGAAAACTCAGTGCTATGGTCCAATGACCTACTTATGCAGCTTTCACCACAGAGGATTATCAGAGGTGCACATTTTCCCCAGGCATCCCCAGGTATTCTGAGCAATGCAGTGCAGTATTCTGCCTGTACAGCCCTTGTCATAGAGGGCCATGTGAACTCCAGAATGCACATTCACATGTGCAAGCTTGAGAACTCTAGGCAGTAAGTCCAGTAATCATTGCAGAGACCTATTGGAGCAGGCACTCAATGTTCATGGTTAGTGTAGTCATTGTTCTGCCTATGCATCCCTCATCCAAGAGACTGGGAGCTGCATGTCACATGGATACCAAGAGAATCTTGAGGATTGTGTCACTGCAGTCCAGTATTCTGCTATTCAATCCACATCATGGAGGTCTTTGGAAGCTTTGAGCCATGTGCTTGCCCTGATATCCCAAGGAATCTGGGTAGTGTAGCTCAGTTATTGCCTGTCCAGCCCTTTCCACAAAGGGGTGTGGAAGCTGTAGCAATATATTTGTCCAAGCACCCCAGGGATTCTGGGCAGTGTAGTCTGGCACAGTTATCACTACAGTGGCTTCTGGGAATTATCAGACAAGTCACTCAACTGTGTGCAGACTTACCCAGAATAAATATAAACAATGAAGCAACATTACCCTTTGCCCTCCGGCACTAGTGAGTCTCCCTGTGCTGGCCTCCCCCTGCACTACCCTGAGTTTGTGCCTCAATTTCTCCTTTTAGTGTGCTGGTATTTCTCCCCATAAAATATACTTTCTCCCCATAAAATATACTATGACAGTGAGCAGTCAAAGCCTCACAAGGAATACTTTCATAAAATTAAGTCCCACTAAAATATTACCTACAAAAGTAAAAACAAGGCAGAGCTTCTTTTTCAGCACATGGCATGGTGGGAAAGAGGCTTTTCCTCATTCTTCCTCCACCTTTTCCTCTGATAGACTTCAGTTATCCCCAAACCACAGTGCCATCCACATGTAGATGCCAAGGGGAAGAAATCTCATGCTACACACGGTTCCTAGGTATTCCCAGCCAAGGCATCTCCCTGTGAGGGTATCAAGGAAGCTCTGTCACAACAGTCATTGCTCCAAGGTGCCTTTAGCCTGCACCCATGGTCCCTTCCTGGGTGGGTTCCCAGTTTGAGGTTAGAGTTACCTCACTGTGGACATGGCCACCAGGTGTCCTCAGCCACAGCATTTCCCTGTGTGGGTCACAAGGAGGAAGCTTTTGTCATCACACTCATGGCCCCAAGGTGTTCACAGCAATGGTCTCCCCTTTTGGACCACAAGGGTGAGGGTTACAGCAGATCTTGAAGGTTTGGGTTACCTCATGTGGACGTAGACCCCAGGTATCCCCAGCCAGGGAATTTCCCCAGGTGAGTCCTGAGAAGAAAGTTTGCTGTGGGAATAGGACATCCATCCCTAGCAGTCATATGATTCAAGGGGATCAGAAAAAGTCACTCTGAGAATCCTCTTCTGGCCATTGTGGGCAATTGAGGATAATCAGTGCTCACTGTTCAGCATTGGCCCTGCGCCCCCTTGTGGCAATCCTGGTGAAGCTCTGAAATTCATGGTTTTGATTTTATGAGGCCATAATTTTGGAAATCAAACAGCAATAGAATCAACCATCCCATGTTCATAAAGGATAAAGATAGCAAAAAGCAAAATACATAGTCAATAAGCAAAAATCAATTGATTTCTTATATATCAGCAAAACTATATAGGAAAAAATGGAATTTAAAAACTAGAATAAGAAAAAAAATGAACAATTCCATTTACAATAGCACCCCCAAAATTGAAAAGTTATATATAAGTTTTAAACAACTTCACTTTTAGAAAATCTTGAAAAAATTAAAAGAAATCAAACAAAATATAGATAGAGATATTCATTGTTCAGGTCTCTACATAGTAAAGATGAAATTCACTCAGATTTGCAGATTCAGCACAATCACACTCAAATTTCCAGAAAATTGTTTCTGAACCTAGAATAGATGTCACAGACTACAGAAGGACAAATAACACACATCTGTATCACAACACCTGTCAGAAAGCTGAAGTAGTGAGGAAAAAGTGATGCTGTGAAGGAATACACAGGTAGACAAATGGAGATGAGTGGAGAATTCAAAACTCACACATGCCTACAGGCAGCTGATTTTGTCAAAGGAAAAATACCTTCATGAAGAAAACAGCATCTACTACACAGATGGTGATGGAGTGTTTGGAAACCCTATGGGAGAAATGGACAGGGAAAACCTTTATAAGGTTCACAAAACTCACTCTAAATAGTCCATGGCTTACATCAAAAATGAAACTATAATAATTATAGTAGAAACTACTATGACCATGTTTCATATTGAGTTTTTATTAAAAAAAATACAGCTCCAAAAACAAATCCATGAAAGAAAGAATTGATAATGTGGACTTAATTTAAATTTAAATTGTCCCTGTGCATGGTGATGCATGCCTGTAGTCCCAGCTTTTAGGTAGCCTGAGGCAACTTAGCAAGGCCCTGTCTCAAAGAAAAACAGTTAAGAAGTGCTGGGAATATAGCTCAGTGATAGAACACCCCTGGGTTTTATGCTCAGTACCAATTTTTTTAAAAAAGTATTTTTATTAGTTATTGATGGACTTTTATTTATCTAATTGCTTATATGTGGTGCTGAGAATCGAATCCAATGCCTCACACATGCTAGGCAAATACTCTACCATTGAGCCACAACTCCAGCTCCCCCCAATTTTTTAAAATAAAAACATCTACTCTGAAAAATTCATATTAAGGGAACAAAAAATTAAGCCAGAGACTGGTGAAAATATTTGGAATACATGAAGTCCATCTAAAGTGGACTTGTATCCTAAATATGGTAAGAAACAATTGAATTAAAAATGGGTTAATATCTGAACTGACAACTCACCAAAGAAGATATGAAAATGGCAAAGAAGCATAGAAATGCTGCTCAGCTACACCTGACATGAGGGGAAATGACCCATAATGCTGTATGGAACTTCAAGTGCATTCAATGGCTACAAACTATTTCAATGAGTATTGATTGGAAGATGTAGAACCAGAACTCTCTCATTCATTGCTGGTGGAATGCATAATAGTTCATCACTTTTAAAAGTTTTAAGGTTTTTTTCCAGAGAAACACATAAGCACACCATATGATCCAATAAAAACTTAAGAATTTAAACAATTGCTTAGAAAATGTCTTGAAAATATGTATATAAATCATGCAGTTATACTCAGAAATTCTATTCAGAATGGCCAGAGATTCAGTGTTCTCTTTATTCCACAACATAAGTTTGCACATTGAAGCTGAAATTGAACCCATTATCCCATGCCTGAATCTGAAAACATGGCACTATGGCTTGAATGTTTGCATTCCACATATGTTTAAAATTTCATGTGTTAGAAACTCAATCTCCAAAATCCCAGAATCCAGAAAACCCACCAATCTCTCATGCCCTGCTAACCATCCACAGTTTGGAACAGTTGAGGTGTCCCTTTTAATCTCAGCAGGAAGGGTGTCTAAGGAAGGCACAGAAGAGGATGCTCTACCTGGTCATGGTATCTCACCTATGTCCACTGGGCCCAGCTAGCCTTTTAAGGCAGTGAGGGCAGAACCAGCTGGGGGCTACAACCCTCTTCTCAAACCCAATGAATTACAATTTAATCAAAATCCACCCTTGTCAAGCCTCCCTGGGCCTTCCTCAGTTAGGTTTCCCTCTCAGTACTCAAAGGAGATGCCCCATGGACACAAGCATTTAAGAATGCAGCCCACACCCCATTCCGAAGGCTAATGGGGTGCAGGAATGTGACCTTGTGCACAGGTGGTGGGAAGGAGGAACACTCGCCTCTCTAGGGAAGACTTCAGTGCACAGAGGACACAGGGAGCTCAATTCTGATCTGTGGCTGCTGCTCAATTTCTGAACATTTCTCAAATGCTCCCTCTAACACAAGGAGCTGCCAAACACACTACTGAAGGGTGGCAATGTTTTTGTCTCCACAGAAACCTTAAGAAGTTTCTGGGGACTTCTGCTTTTACTCAAAATGAAGCTCTATAACTTTTGTTGGAAAACTGACAATCTTTACCTGCTCCTCATGGGGGGCTGACCTGGCTCCCCAGATATATTTCTGTCCAGATGCCCCTGAAAGTTCAAGTAGCCTCCTGCCTCCCCAGAAGGCATTTCAGGAGGCCCATCTTTAGGCCAATGTGCCCAGAAACCATCAAAGCATTACATGCAGAGGCACCTCTGCCAAGGCCTGTCTTCCCCATGACACCTCCTGGCCCTGTGCAGGCCATACTCTGGACTCTGGAGGGGACAATGCCCTGCAACAACCCCACTCTGGCTCTCAGTCCACTAACATCCAGCTGTGAGTTGTCTCTGATCTTTGTTAACCTCATCTATTCATATCAACAGCACTGGCTGAGCCTTCCAGCCTTGATCTCTAAGTCATGCAGGAAGAGGGAAACATGTGGTGCTCATAGGAAGGCCTCACCTTGCTGGAGAGCAGGAGTTGGCTCAGCTCTATGGTATACATGGGGCCTGGGATGACAGATGTTTCTGGCAGCTGCTCTGGGGTCCTGGCAGAAGAACTGTGTTGAGATGGGCTCTGCCTCAGGGGTGCTATGTGACAGGATATTGCAGTCTTCCTTTTTAAACATCAGGATGGGTTCTGTCTCCCTAACAAGATCACCCCACCAATGTGTTTCCACATTAGGAGTCATCCTAAGTGCTCAGTGTGAATCCTGAATACTCTCTTCTGTCAGTGCCCAACCCTGTAAAGGGTGTCTGTTAAGAGGGAAATGTGACACACCCTGAGTAGAGTTGCTCCATGAGTCACAGAGCAACAGAAAATAGGGTGTCAGAGCAAGTTTATGGAGATGGATCCAGTGCATGCATGTGAAGGAGGAGATGGTGAAGGATGGGCCTGAGTTATGAAGGAGATGAGAGGTCATTAGGACAAAGTTAAGGAGCAGGAGGAGGGAGAGCAGAGAATGGGCAAACACAGTCACCCAAGACAACAGTTATTCCTACACATGTCAACACATGCCTCCATGTTGGTGGTCAGTTGTGCACCAGGGAAAGTGAAAGTGAGTTTGCATGCACAGGAATGTTCACAGCAGCCTATTTTGTAATGCTCTGTTATGGGTCAGGCTATATGGGCAATGATCAAACAGACTCCATTTTATCCTGAGACCCCATACCCTGTAAGAAATACTTCTCCCATGGGAAAGCCCTGCCTCTGTATTCATTAATATTTACCTAGCATAGCATACTTTTCAACAATTCTTATACAAAGTAAAATTGTTCTCTTTTGGTCCCATTTTTCTTGGGCAACATACCCTGACAGAGACTGTCTAGTAACCATTAGTGTAAGGGTCCGGCGAAACGTCGGAGTAAGAGACCACAAGAGACTGGCTTATGCAACAGCAGAAGGGTGGGTTTATTTGGAGACCAGCATGCTGGGGCCCAAGCTCTCTATAACAAAGAGAGATAGAGCCCTGAGAACAGCTTGAGCAGAGCTTATATACTTTCCCTGGAGAGGGCAGGGAGAGAAGTTACATTTTGTAGTTTGGCAGTTGGGGACAGCTCATTCTGGGAACAAGATTAGCAGACAGTCCATAGTTGGGGACAGCACATTCTGGGAACAAGATTAGCAAACAGTTCTTAAGATTTCAACAGTGTTTTGTTAAGCATATAGAGAAACGGAGTGATATTTAATATTTACCTAGCATAGCATACTTTTCAACAATTCTTATACAAAGTAAAATTGTTCTCTTTTGGTCCCATTTTTCTTGGGCAATGTACCCTGACAGAGACTATCTAGTAACCATTAGTAGTAACCATTAGTAATTATTCTCTAACTTGTACTTAACTGGGGTCACTTTGAACCACTTCCCTTTTGCTTGCTTGTTGCTATGGCAACATGGAATGTCCTGTTGCGTTGTTTTATTAACTTCTGAATTCAGCTTCTGTACCTCTGCTTGCTTGAAGCTACATCAACCTGGATGTGGAGTTTTGCCTTTAAATACCCTAAAATGTTGAAACTCAAGGCTGTTTTCTGCAGAGAAAACTTGGTCCTGTAGGAAGCAGTCCCAGTCAGTCAGAATACTTCTCCCGGCTTGGACAAAACTGGGACTTAGTGTGTTTTCTGAGTGACCTGCCCTACAACACAACCATCAATATGCAAATGTCTTGCACAAATAAGTAACTGTCATCGACCCACAGGGACACAGGTGACTCTGAGGCATCTGTCCCACCCTGGCAACAGCAAGTTTATCTGTGTTCTAATAATTAGATGGTTTCAGCAAGCAGAGCATGTGATATGGGGGCCACTATCCTTTCCTCATGTTCCCTAATTCTGCCCTCTTATCTGCCTTGGGTCCTCAGATCTTCGGCTCTATCCCAGGGACCTAGTCCTCAAGGCCCCTAATATAGATACGACAAGTGTGGTGGTAGTGATCCCCTCTCCACTGGAGAACCTCATCACATTTCTCCACCCCACCCTCTCTCTCTTCATTGGCCATTACATCAAGCCACTCAAACGCTTCGAGGCCTAGGAGTGGCGACTAATCCCCCATAGAAGTGTGATGGTATTAGATTGGAAGGATCCTGAAGGATGTGAAGGAACTATACAGCCATATGTATTGGATCATCTTCCCATAAATTTATGGGGATGAGATGTCCTAGATCAATTAGGTTTGACATTAACAAATAACATCAATCAATATGCACCCACTATTATGACTAGACAAGGTTTTAGGAAAGGAAAAAGATTAGAAAAACAAGAACAAGGTATAGCAGCACCAATACAAATAGAACAAGGAACAGACAGACATGGGTTGGATTTTCAGAAAGGGCCACTGAGACAATAAAAATTACTTGGAAATCAGAAAGACCAGTATGGGTTCCTCAGGGGCCCCTGACTAAAGAAAAGATACAAGCAGCCCATGACCTGATCAAACAACAATTAGCAGAGGGAAATATACAACCTTCTTTATCTTCCCATAATACTCCCATTTTTGTCATCAAAAAGAAATCTGGTAAATGGAGATTATTGCAAGATTTAAGAGCCATTAATAATGAGATGGTTATTATGGGACCTGCTCAATCGGGGATTCCCCAATTGTCTGCTTTGCCAAAAACCTGGTATGTTTTAGTTATAGATATTAAAGATTGTTTTTTTTTCAATTCCAATTCATCCTGAGGATAGTCCACATTTTGCATTTACTATCCCTGCACTGAATCATGAAGATCCTGATCAGAGATATGAATGGAAAGTACTTCCTCAAGGGATGGCTAACAGCCCAACTATGTGTCAAATTTATGTTAACAAAGTAATCCAGCCACTTGGAAATCAAAATCCTGAACTACAAATATTTCACTATATGGATGATGTATTATTACCACACAAAGATAAAAACACATTTCTTAGAATGTTATGCCACACTTACAACTTATTAAAAAATTATAATCTAGAGATAGCAACAGATAAAGTACAATTAAATTTTCCAATTAATTATTTAGGAGTTCTATTATCCTCAACCATGGTCCATCCACCAAAAATTCAAATACGAGTAGATCAACTCAAATCACTTAACGACTTTCAAAAGTTATTAGGAGACATAAATTGGAGAAGGCCTTATCTAGGCATACCAACAGGAGAGTTGGGACCTTTATTTGATATCCTAAAAGGTCCATCAGATCCAAATTCACCCCGAATGTTAAGGCCTGAAGCAAGAAAGACATTAAAAATCATTGAAACATATATGGAAAATATGCATTTGAATAGAATTGATATAAGTTTGCCTTTATTATTTATTGTAGACCAACAAAAAATATTTCTACAGGAGTATTTTGGCAAGAAGGTTCATTAGTATGGATACATTTATCTTATTCTCCTAACACTATTCTTATTAGGTATTCTGAGGCTGTAGGACAATTAATACTCAAAGGAATAAAAGCAGCAAAGGGAGTGTTTGGAATTTCTCCCAATAAAATTATTACTCCATATACTATGGATCAAATTGATGAGTTAGCTAATGAGTTAGGTACTTGGGCAATAATCATGTGCAAATCTAATGTTTCATTTGATAACCACTTACCATCTAATCCTTTGTTGTCTTTTTGGTCTTCGCATCCTGTAGTTTTTCCAAAAATGAGAAGAAAAACACCTATCATGAATGCTCCAAATATATTCACTGATGGGTCAAATAATGGTACAGCAGTAATAGTTACACCTGATCAAACTTTTACATTTTTAGTACCCAAACAATCAGCTCAAAAGGTAGAGCTTAATGCAGTATTACAAGCTTTTGTGATGTTTAAGATTCTGTATTTAATTTATTTTCTGATAGTCAGTATATAGTTAATGCTATAGTATCCCTTGAAGATGCTGGTAGGATTTCCCCTTCCTCTACTGTTTTCTCTTTGTTTTCCACTATACAAAGTCTAATCTGGGACAGAAAAGATCCATTCTTTATAGGACATATCAAGGCACATACAGGATCGCCTGGAGCCCTTAGTTTGGGCAATGATTTGGCAGATAAAACTACACATGACATACATATTTTCTCTATACTAGAAGAAGCTACAAATTTTCATAAAAGGTTCCATGTCAATGCTAATACTTTACAAAAGCATTTTAAAATAACTAAGAAACAAGCTAGATAAATAACAAAACAATGTCAAAATTGTGTGACCTTTTTACCACAAGTTAATCTTGGAGTCAATCCTAGAGGACTGATCCCTAACCATATTTGGCAGATGGATGTCACATACTTGCCAGAATTTGGAAAATTAAAATACTTGCATGTTACAGTTGATACTTCTTCTGAATTTTTGATGGGCTCACTTCATGCCAGAGAAAAAACTAAAGATATTATAGGTCATGGCTTACAAAATTTTGCCACTGTGGGCATTCCAAAACAGTTAAAACCAGATAATGGCCCTGGCTATACTTCTACCTCTTTTAAGCAATTTTGCTCATCATTTGGCATTATCATATAACAGGAATCCCATACAATCCACAGGGACAAGGCATAGTTGAAAGAGCTCATCAAACTATTAAAATGTACTTATTAAAGCAAAAAGAGGGAATTGGAAAGGGGTATATATTCCCCAAAGATAAACTTAAAATAACCCTTTTTACTCTAAACTTTAAAAATTTGGATTGATCAGGGCTTAGTGCTGTGGAAAGGCATATGTGTCCAAAAAATGTACATAATCCCAAGATACTTTGGAAGGATATTCTAACAGGACAATGGAAAGGTCCTGATCCACTGATTGTCTGGAGTCAGGGGTCTGTTTGTGTGTTTACACAGGGAGAACAGCAGCCAATTTGGATTCCAGAGAGACTAACTAAAGCGATTTCTACAGACCAAAAAGAAGATGATTTGGCTCAAATCCATAACAGCTGATATCCAGAACTTCAGTTTGGCTATCCTTACATCTGCGACAGTGGGTCTCCCACATCTGGAGGCTAATGAAACCAGGATGGTTTTTTTTCAATATCTATTTTATTATTGCCCTTTCCCACATCATGAAGTTCTATTTTGTTTTTTGAGCTCATACAGACCTAGGTTAATGTTTTGCTGATCAGTTCTATTTTTTGACTATAGAGTTTTTAAATATTGCAATGGAGATTTCACCTGTAAAAAGTTACAAGGCCTTTACTATTATGTTATGTGTTGTATGTATTATATTATGTGTGCACACTTGTGTTTTGTGTTGTATGCTGTATGTGCATATGTCCATATATCATATATGACGAGCGCTCATGAAAAAATGGATCCAAATATTTTTTTTCTTATTCACATGATTTAAATGGTTTAATTTAAATTGGATAAACAGGTGTTGAGGATTGTTTTAATATGTGAACAAAAAAAGAGGTTAACATATCTGTTTGTTTACTTTCACCTTTCCTTTTCATTATATTTAATAATTCTGTTCAGGATAATGTAAATCGTTCAGAAAATTGTTTTATTTTAGTGCCTTCTGGAATGTTACATAATTTTTTCTTTAGCCATTATTGCCAGAATTCCTATCTTCATCCCAGCCAGTGAAGACAAAGATATAACCAAACTACAGCTTCTGCAATAGCTATCACTGAACTGCTTGCAGAACTTGCCTGGACTATGTATCACTTGTATGCATTGTGAACTATCTGTTGGTGCAGTGACTTGTGGTAGTGCCAGGGTATTTTTGCTGATGGTGTCATTGACTATGTATCACTTGTATGCATTGTGAACTATCTGTTGGTGCAGCAACTTGTGGTAATGCCAGGGTATTTTTGTTGATGGTGTCATCGGTGATACAATTTTTCCAAAAGGAGCCGTCAATTGGCTTGGTGTATCCTCCTCCCTTCTGCTTGTGATGGTTGTTCAGCTAAAATTTGGGGGCCAATAGAAGTGAAGCAAAGAACCTTAACCCCCCACTGGTACAAAGGCCTATCCACAGGTGTGGCTGTATGCTGGACTGGTAGTCAATGATGGGTAAGATCCAATTGCAATGGTACCAACCTAAGACAGGAGGCTGACACCTTGAGATCAGCTCATCCGATGACGGGTAAGGACCATATGTAGTATTGGACAACCTAAGACAGGCATGGTCCCTAAGCCACATGCTTGTTGTTTAATTAAACAGAGAGGGGAAGATATTGAGAGCCACAGCCGAAGTGGCCCCAGCAAACTTCCAGCTGATTGGCTCACTGTGGCCCCAGCAAACTTCCAACTGATTGGTTCCTCTGTGGTGACACTCATTGGGCTGTTTCCCCACCCTTTCAGACCATGGAGCTGCTCATTGGGGGACCCTTTTGGCTCCGCCCATGCGACCCAGCCAATCGCCCTCAAGAGCGGGAAGAGTGCAGGTTGAGGTGTTCCCCAGAAGAGCCGGTGGTGGCAGTTGGGCTCTGAGGGAATTCCTGGAGAACTCGCATGGTGTGGTGTCGTTCTAAAAATAAAGTTCCTTCCTGCTTGACAAGTGGCTTGTGAATTGTGCCCAGCCAGACTGTGGCAGCCTCTAGTCCAATTTCCAATAGAATCCTCTTCCTCTGAAACCCCAGGAGCCCAGTCTTTACTATCTACACTCCTATCAGCATTCTGGACTTCTAGGATTCAACCAGAATCCCCATTAGCCCCAGTACAATATTCTAAAGCTTCTCCAGCTTGCATCTCTAAAGTTCAATTTTTCTCCTCTTGGTACCAATTTTTATTTTAGTCAGCTTTTTCTACTGCTGTGATCAAAAGAAAATTTTAAAGGAGGAAAAGTTTACTTAGTGTTCATTTGTTTTAGAGGTCTCAGTCCAAGGATGGCTGTTGCCATTTCTCCTAGCCCAAGATAAGGCAGATCATACAGGGTTATGTAATAAGAAAACTGCTCAGGACATGACAAATAGTAAGTAGAGAGAAAGCTCCACTCACCAAGAACAAGATATAAACCTTCCCTCCATGCAGACTCCCCTTACAATCAAAGTCAACGGCCCCCAGGAGGATCCCTAGATCCCACAATGCTCAGAGATCTGTTTAACTTCTGTGAGTGCTCAAAAAAGTGGAAGGAGATCCCCTATGTTGAGGCTTTTTATCTTCTTCATTCTCACCCCGACCTATTCAGCAGATGAACCCCCTCCCTACCGACCTCCCCTGTCAGCTCTGTCCAGCCCCTCAGGTGTTCCCCCTGACTCAGCCGATACCTTTAGTTCCCCCCAAACTAGGCCCTGCTCCCTAGTTCCACAAACCATGGCCCCCTTAAGAGAGGTTGCTGGACCTAAGGGCATTATCCGGGTACATGTCCCATTCTCTATGAATGACCTCACACAACTTGAGTGAAGGTTGGGCTCATTCACCAAAGAAGAGAGTTTCAATGGGTCCTCCAGGCTTATAGCCTCACTTATATGTTATTGGCTAATACTCTCCTTCTTGAGGAATGTACCAGAGTCTGGGAACTTGCCAGAGCCCAGGCTGATGAAACTCACCGAGTTAATCCCAATCACCCCCTGGGGCCTCTTGCTGCCCCAGATCAAACTCCCAACTGGGGATTATAATACACAAGCTGGCATACAGAGTAGGGACCAATTCTCTGCATGTATTATTGCTGGGCTCAAAAAAGCAACACGTAAGGCCGTCAATTTCCAAAAATTACAAAACACCCCATCGAAATTTCTGGATTGGCTTACGAAAGCCCTTCAGCAGTAACCTAGACCCCAAAACCCCAGATGGCCGTCAATTTCCTTACGACATATTTCCTCTCACAGAGCTACCCCGACATCTGGGCCAAACTAAAAAAGCTCGAACAAGGCCCTGTCTCCCCCAGACTGAGAAATTTCAGATGCTTGCCCAGGCCCTGCAGGGTGCTTCCTCAGGTCACCACCCATCATTGAAAACCCCCCTGGTGCCTGCTTCAAGTGTGGCAAGGAGGGACATTGGGCCAGGGCATGCCCTGCACCATGCACTCCGGGTACCCCATGCCCTAAATGTCAACAACAAGGTCATTGGGCTCTGACTGACCTAGATCCCATAGGAGGCCTAGGGCCAGGAAACCCTCTGATCTTCTGGGCATGGCAATCAATTGACGAAACCTTGGGTCCTTGTCCCCGGCTGTAAGGAGACAGGAACCCAGGGTGTGGATTCAGGTGGATGGGCACAAGGTTGACTTTCTCCTTGACACCAGGGATACCTTTTCAGTCCTAACAGAATTCTAGGGGCAAACAGTGCCGTCCACCTCTCCTATTGTCAGGGTAGGAGGAAAGACCATCTATCCAAGAAAGACTCCCCTATTACTCTGTTCCATAGACAACTTCCTATTCTCTCAGATGTTCCTAGTTATGCCCCAATGTCCAGTTCCTTTGCTCGGCCGAGATATTCTCTCTAAATTCAGTACAACAATCAACATCTGGGCTTCTGGCATCAGTCAGGACCCAGAATCGGCCTGTTCATCTTTTCAGGCCCTTTTGGCAGAAGACTGGCCTGGCCATTCTGCTCCACTTGTGAGGCTGACATGAAATACCACACTAACCTGGTTGACCTGATTGTATGGGATACCCACACCCCCTCCACCATTTCCTGCCCACCAGTTAACATACATCTCAAAGATCCTAACATCTTCCCCAATCAGGCTCAATACCCCCTGTCCACAAAAGCTCTTCTGGGCCTACAACCTATTATTCAGGACCTTCTTAGCAAGGGGTACCTCCATCCTGCTCATTACCCTTACTCCCATATTAGCGGTAAAAAAAGCCCAATAGGTCCTACCTACAACTCATCAACACCTCCGTTAGGCCCATACATCCTTTGGTTCCCAACCCATACACACTGCTATCTCAGATCCCCCACACTACCACCCACTTCTCAGTCATAGATTTAAAGGATAAATCTTTTTGCCTTTAACCTAGACTGTCCTTCCTCAGGGATTTCGAGATAGTCCATACCACTTTGGACAAACCTTGGCCTCCAACCTCCAATCTTTTCACCCCCAGTGCCACAAATCCACCCTCTTGCAATATGTTGATTATCATCTGGCAAATCTCTTTGCCCACCTGCAGGAAGTAAAACACCTCACCCCAGCCTTAGGCTGTGGTGGCCCTCAGGGACTTGTCCTCTCATCTTTAAGACTTAGCCACTACAGAGACGCTTACCCTCCCCTTCTTCTCCCTTCTTTCCAGCCCTGGGAGTATCCGGCCTCTCCAGGAGGGATCCTGAAAAGCCTTGGCCAAGGTCTCCCACAGCTCCGGCTCTGTCCAGGACGAGAGCTTCAACTGTCAGTATTGGTGACGACCAATCTCTGCAGCTCGAACCTGCCACTTAGGCACTCCTGATTTTTTGGCTCTAGCAAGGACACCCCTTTTGCCAATAAATCAGTCTCCTCCTTCTCTGAGTCCTCTTCCCTCCTCCTTACATGGGTAATGTGTCCTCTCTGCTGGTCGACTCTACCCTACAATACCTCTTGGATCAAATATAGCACCCAGGCCTGGCCCACTTATCCCTTAGACAACCAAGGTAGATGGCCCCTTTTTGGGTCCCTAGATCCCTCCATTCTAAGGGATTTCCAGACTTTCTTCTTGCTCCAATCCAATCCTGCTCTCTGTACCTCTTGCAAACCTCTACAAATTCTTCTAGCCCATCCAAAGGGCGCTCAACAGATGACACAGTTCTCCTACTTAATTTCTTGGCCTTAAAGGGATATCAGGCCTCTCCACAAAAGGCCCAAATAGCATGTATCTAGGGTTCTCTATCTCTCAAGGGAAAAAGGCCATTACAGTAGACAGAAAACAGCTCATTTTGTCTGTACCTACACCAAAGACCAAAGATGACTCTCCTTCTTGGGTTTGGCTGGGTACTTCAGGGCCTGGATTACTTTTGAATTTCTCCCTCCTCACCAGGCCACTATATAATCTAGCTGAGGGCCCCCAAGATGAACCCCTACCCTCAGCAGTAGGGAAGCCCTTTACAAAAAGGCCCTCCTCTGGGCACCCGCCCTGCATCTCCCTGACCTCTCCTGACCCATCACCCTCTATGTACTTGAAAAACAGGGACAAAGTCTGGGTGTTCTGGGTCAGGAATATGGCCCCACATTTGCACTAGTGGCCTACCTATCCAAACAGTTTGACCCCACCATCAGGAGCTGGCCCCCATGCCTCAGAGCCCTAGCAGCAGCCCATGACCTCCAGAAAGAAGCACACAAGCTTACCTTTGGCTCCCTGCTAACCATCTCATCTCCTCACCATCTAAAGGATTTTCTCACTTACAAGGGGCTACAGTCACTTCCTCCTTCCAGGGTTCTATCCCTCCTTGTTTCTCCTTGAAAATCCCTCCATCTCTTTTCAGCCCTGCTCCCCATTAAACCCTGCCTCCCTCCTCCCATCTTCTCCCTCATAAGATCCCATCCACAAATGCCTGGAGGTATTATAGACGATTTTACCCTGCCCTACCACCATTTCTGAGGGACCTCTACCCTCTTCGGACCTTGTCTGGTTCTCAGATGGTAGCTCCTTTATATACAAAGGGGTTAAAGTAGCGGGGAATGCTGTCCTTTCCCTCTCGTCCATCATAGAGGCCAAACCTCTCCCACCCAATACCACCAACCAACAAGCTGAACTCATAGCTGCCACAAGGGCATGCAAGCTAGCAGAGGAAAAAACCCTCTCCCTATATACAGATCTCCCATGCAGCCTTTTGGAAGAAAGGGGGCTATTGACCATCAGAGGGATGGCAGTCATTAATTCCACACTTATTTCTGGCCTACTATGAGCCTCCAGGCTGTCTTCCCAGCTGGGAATGATCCATTGCAAGGCCCACCAAACTAACTCCTTCCAAGGCTGACCAAGCGGCCCGATCAGCAGCCCTACAGAGTTTTACCTCCTCTCCTCTACTCTTCGTTACCACTGGGGATTGACCCAAATATCCCCAACAACTCTTCCAGTTTCTTCACTCCCTATTCCATTCTAGTCCACAGAGTCTCACTACTTTTCTTCACTCCTTTTTCACCCTTTCCCCACACGATAAGACCCTCCTACAACAGATCACTTCCACTTGTCAGATCTTCCAGAGAACCAATACCAATACTCCAGTAAAACCTAAACCTTTCCCTTCTCATCAGGCCAGCAGTCATACCTCAGCTGCAGACTGGTAGATTGATTTCACCAACATGCCCCGAGTAAAAAACAAGCCTTTCCCACTTCTAACAAGCAGGCCTCTTCGGTAGTTGACTCACATAATCCCCTGTTTCGGGAATGCCCATTTCTATCCAATCAGACAATGGCCCAGAATTCACCTCACAGATAACTCAGGGACTGGCTCATGCGCTATCACTCCCTTGGCATTTCCATTGCCCTTACCACCCCCAGGCTTCTGGAATGGTTGAAAGGATTAATTGGTCCCTTAAAGAGACCCTCACCAAGCTCACCATGGAATTAAGCCTGGACTGGGTAAAGGTGCTCCCCTTGGCTTTATTGCGCATTAGGGCCTTGCCAAAGAAGCCTTCTAATCTCTCACCTTTCTAAGTCATGTATGGCTGTCCCCTCATTCCTCCCAGACTGCCTACAGAACCCCTACTCATCTCTGAAACCTATGCCTGCCCCTCCTCTTCCATCTACACTCTGAACTCTGGTACTATCAAGACTGCCTCCTTCCTGACCCCAGTCTCTCTCAAAACCCTACCTTTTTAACACCTGTCAACTTGTTTACTATTGCCCACTGGGGGAAAAGCCCCCTCTAAGACCAAAATGGGAGGGTCCTGCTCAGGTGATTATGTGCACTCCCTTGGCTGCCAAACTCAGACTACCTAATAACCAGCTTACCCCATGGATTCATATTTCCAGGCTTAAGCCCAGCACTCCTACACCTTCATCAGAAGAGCCAATGATCATCACCTGTCATTAAGTACTTTTGTTAATTCTCCCTCTCATTTCTGGCCCCACTTGAGTCCTCTCTTCACCCTATGTCTGAAGATTCAAGGCAAGTGACCCTAAGGGCCCCCTCCAGCCAGACCCCCCACACTTGCTTGAATCTGGCTGGTAGTGGGACAGTTGTGTGTTGTCCTTCTGACAAACCATTTAGGTTTCCAGAGCATGGTGACCCCTGAATAAGTGTGATCATAAGAGAGCACTTTAACAGTTGCCTTCTGGGCCTAAGGAGGAAAATGTGTGTTTTTTTTACCCTCCCAGTTTCATAAGAATTTCAAGTATCAGTATTTAAAGTTGAGGTGTTTCACATAAAACCTGGAGAGATCTGACTTCTCTCAAAGGGAAATATGGAAACAATGGGCCACTGTCCCCCCTTGGCCACCTTCGAGAAAGGCAAAGAAAGAAGCAAGCTGGTACACCCAGGTAGGAGAAAGTTTGAAGAGCAGCCTTAATAGAGAGGGGAGGGAGCTAGATTGGACTAGGAATAAAGAGTGGAATTGAGGGTGTTAGGTGCAGGACAGGCTGGGCTGGTCTGCAGGGCATGCCAAACAAAGTTAGCTGCAGAATGACCTGGCTTCTCAAACCCTCTGTCTGGTTCTTTATCACCTGTTTGCTTCAAGCCCAAACACCCAAGCCCCCGCTCGAGGCTGAACACTCAACCCCCCACTCAAGGTTGAATATTTAACCCCCTTTGTGCCAACAAGGCAGCTTGCAGACCCAGAGACCCCATTAGATTTGGGTTATAAAAACTCCCTGTGCCTGTTCCTTCCCCCTATCATAAAGTTCATTTAGACTCAGGTGGGTAAAATTTCTAATCAAGCTTTTAACCAGCTTCTCCTCAAGAATTACAAACTCCTAGCTACTGATGATACTTCCAGTCAAGACCTATGCCAAATGGACTGACATCATCATGGATCTGTGGTGGCAAGGAACCTTCATTGATACTGGTCTTCTCTGCCCTCCTATGGGGGCTCCTTACTTCCCTCTTCTCTTTCTCCCACACCACCCCATCTCAGCAGGAAGCAGCCAGAATGAATCGATGCCCACTCTCATTTAATAACAAAGAGTGGGGAATGTTGGGAGTCCCCCCAGCTACAAAGACTAACCTCCCCATCCCCTGAGAAGAGCCATCCAATGGTGAGTCCTGCTGACTCACATGATCCTTACACACCAATCAGAAAGCACCCCATGCCAGCTGCCAAAACCGTTTAACTGTTTCAACCATCAGACCATCCCTGGCTCTATAAATATGCAGAGGTGCCTCAATAAACTGGCATTTTTCTCTGACAGCAAGCCTTGATCGTTCTTTCAGTATGGATGTTATATAGTATTAAAAAGCCACAGGGCAATATCATTTCAGTTTTTTTTTAAAAAGAGAGAGAGAGAGAGAGAGAGAGAGAGAGAGAGAGAGAGAGAATTTTTAATAATTATTTTTTAGTTTTCGGAGGACACAACATCTTTGTTTTTGTATGTGGTGCTTAGGATCAAACCCAGGCTGCACGCATGCCAGGCAAGTGCTCTACTGCTTGAGCCACATCCCCAACCCTCATTTCAGTTTTAGGGGGCATGGTGTTGATATTATTAAAGGCCATAGGGCAGCTAGTATATTAGCATTAGATGCTATATGTGGATATTGTATTAATATGAAAGGCCACAGGAGAGCTATAATATTACCTTAAGAGGCACAGTATGGTTATAATATTAACAATAGTGTCACAGGAAGCTCCTACAGTACTTTAAGATGCTGTAGTATGCACACTGTATTAGTATTAAAGTCCAGCCAGGCAGTGGCATATGCCTGTAATCCTAGTGAGTTAAGAAGCTAAGGTAGGAGGATTATAAGTTCAAGACCAGCCTCAGCAACTTAGTGAGTCCCCAAGCAATTTATCAAGACCCTGTATCAAAATAAATAAAAAACTTTAAAAAGGGCTCGGGATAGGGTTAAATGCCCCTAGTTTCAATTCCTAGTACCAAAAACAATGTATTAAAGCCAAAACTTCAGTTATTATATTAGTTCTATATGCTATATTATGTATATCCTATTAGTATTAAGCTATTATATTCATTTTAGGTACTATAGTTTGGATATCATATTACTATTAAAGGTCAGAGCTGTAGGCATTTAGTTAAATTATATTAACTTTAGAAGCTATAGTTGGATATCATAATAGTAACAAAGTTCACAGGGCAGCTATTATATTACTTTTAGAAGACTTAGTATAGAGATTTTATTAAATTTAAGGCTAAAGGCCATAGGACTGATATTATATCCATTTTAAATGCTATATTATAGATATCATATTAAGTGGATATCATATTAAAGGCCACAGAGTAGCTATCATATCAATTTAAGATGCTATAATAAGGATGTCATATTGGTATTAAAGGATAAAGGGCAGCTATTATATCAGTTTTAGATGCAATCATATGGGTATTACATTAGTGGCTACAGGGCAGATATTATATTAGCTTGAGATGCTATAGCATGAATATTAATTTAGTATAAAAGACTACAGGGCAGCTATTATATCAGTTTTGTACCAATCAGCACCTGTTCCTGAGTCACCATGCCAATCAGCACCTACCACATCACCTGCCACAGTCTTGGCTGGGCACAGAATCATGAGCCACTCACAGCTTTGTAGATTCAAACAGCAATTCTTTATTCCCGAACTCACACCAGTCCTCTACAAACACGTTCTAGGGAAATCCAAGTTCTGCCCGCACAATTCATGAACCAAAATACTTTCTCAATTCCACGAGAACTCAACGGGAACTCAGGCAGCAGGAACGCCCTATTCCCAGCAGCAATAATCTTAAACCTTGAACTTCCCTAAAACCCATATTGTCTTAAACCGGGAACGCCCTAAACTTGTCTTAAACCGGGAACGCTTTAAACTCAAGGAGCGGGATACTTCCTCAAACCTGATCAGCTCTAAACCCGGACCCGCCCTGGTCCTTGAGCAAGGTCACCTTACATGCAATGTCAACAGCGAAATTCCAAGGCAAGTCCATTTAACATGGGGTACGCTGGCAAGGAAATTTTGATGCATCATTCCTACTTGGCAATGGCCCTCAGCATCTCCCCCCTTCTGATTAATTAAACAACAAGCAATGTGGCTCAAGGACCGTGCCTGGTAGGTTGTCCAATTCAACATATGGTTCTTACCCGTCATGGGAAAACTGACCTTTAGGCGTCAGCCTCTTGTCTTAGCGCCTCCATTTGCCGAATTTTCTGGAATTGAATTGCTTTTTTCTATCGTTTTAGGGTGCTGGGGGAGAAAGCCAATGGCAGAAGCCATGCGTGGAAGCAAGATGGGTGTTTGAAAAGTCTTGGGCTGAATCACCAAGAGCCCTCTTTTGTGTCAGTAAAGGCCACGGGCCACATTTGCCAGCTTAACACCACTCTGTGCACCAACCCAAAAATCTAACACCTACAACAATAATCGCCTGTAAGCATGCTGAACTATCTAAAAGTGTGACGAAATATACGTCACTAGCGAAGGAACTGTGTCCCAAGGGAGCTGAACATCTGTCCCAACAACAGGTAAGAAGAAACTAGAGTCCCAGTGGAGGACGCCTGGCGTTGGGGGGCGCGGCTAGAAGGCCAGCTTCAGGCTGGGGCGGGAAAGGAGTTGGCCTCTCTACCTCCTGCAGCTCCCGCTCCTCTGGCTCCCAGTTGGAATCCGTCCAGCTCACGGCCCATAGGGCCTGAGCCCGCCAGCCCTGGGGTGGCGAACCCATTGCAGGGACAGCAGTACGGACTCGGCCGCCCAGCAATAGGCTGAGGGTGACCGCCATGGCGAAGTAAGCCGCCTTCCTCTTTTATGAGTTTTATATGCTCTAGTATGGATATTATATTAGTCAAAGGTCAGTTTTATATGGGAATCAGATTTCATCATGTAGATGTTACATTAGTATTAAAGTCCACAGGGCACCTGTTATAGTAGTTTAAGGCCATCATGTATATTATATTAATATTAAAGATCAAAGGTCAGCTATTATATTAGTTTCAGATTGTATATTATAGATACCACATTTTTAATGAAAGACCACAGGACAGCTATTATATCAGGTTTAGATACTTTACTATGGAGGTTATATTAGCACTGAAGTCCATTGGGCAGATATTACATAAGTCTTAGATGCTATAATATGGATATTCCACGAACAAAAGTGTTAATATTATATTAATATTAGAGGCCACAGTGTAGATATTGTATTAGTATCACAGGCCTCAGTTTGGACATTACATTAATATTAAAAACCACAGGGCAGTAATTATATGTTATGAGGGCACAGTGTACATATTTTATTCCTGTTAAAGAGTATGATTCTGATATTATATTATCATCTAAGGCCCCCATACAAATATTATATTACTGTTAGAGGCCACAAAATGGATATTACATTAACATTAGAGGCTAAAATGTGGACATTATACTAATGTTAAAGAAGATAGGGCTGAATGTAATAAAGCTATGGGCACTATATTAGTATCAGAGACCCCATGTGGACACGTTAGTATCAAAAGTCACTAAGGATAATGCATTAGCATTAGAGGCTGCATATAAATAACATGTTAGCCCTATCACATTGCCATGTCAGAAGCATGTTACCACCGGGTCCAGGAAGGTGACATGCCCTCTGGTGGCTGCTGGGACTCAGTGCAGGACACTGCAGTTCAGAGGTGCACTTGTGTCCCCTTCTGGCATTCCTGGGAAATAGATGAATTTCTGTACTGTATCCAGATTATTCAAGGCCATAATTTTGGAAATTTAAATGGAAATGAAACTCATTAAACACTATGTCAAAAAGTGGTGATTGAATAAGCTTTTGGAAACTATATTCAATGAAATGAATGTATATGCAAACCAAAATTTCCACAAAACTTGACTCAGAATCATCCATAACTAAAATTTGAGAGAAAAAAAAATTTAAACAGAAACAGAAGAAAATCCATGTAATCTTAGAGAGTGGTAACTCTGTGTGTGTGTGTGTGTGTGTGTGTGTGTGTGTGTGTGTGTGTGTTTTACGGAACTGGGGAACAAATGCAGGGCTGCACACATGTTGGACAACCTCAGCTACATATAACCTCAACTATAATACTCAGCTATATCCCTAGCCCTTGGTGATGAGTTTTAACACACAATACTAAAATCAAATTGGCAGAAGAAAATATTGATAGCATGGAATTTATAAAATTAATTTTTTACCAAGTATGGTATTGCATGCCAAGAATCCTAATTACTCAAAAGGCTGAGGCAGGGAGATTGCAATTTCAAGGCCAGCATGGAAGATTTTTGAAGGGATGGGGTATAGCTCAGTGGTAGAGCATTTGCATGGCATATGTGAGGCCCTGGGTTCAATCCCCAGTATCACATGATGTTGAGAGCCACAACCAGGTCGGGATGGCGCCTGGCATTTTGCCAGAAGGAGTGGTTGAGAAGTAACGCCAGCATATTCAGTTGTATATATAAACCTCTGCTGTCCAGCAGTGGGGCGGCTCCTGCTACCTTGAGTGCCCGCTACTTTTAAGTTCTCGTGGAGTTCCCATTGAGTTCTCATGGAGTTCCCGTGGAGTTCCTGTTGGTTCTCGCGGGTTTTCTGAAGAGTTGGGGAGTGTTCTGGTGGGGTTCTGGCAATAAAGTAGTTCCTGTTTGAACCTACAAGTGCCTCGTGGTGGCACAGTTATTTTGTGCCCAGCCAAACTGGAGCATTTGGTGACCCGTGCAGGGAACGCCTGAAGCTTGGGGGTAAGTGAAATTTCTCGCCCCTGAGGGCAGGGTGAGAGAATGGGTGACCACTTAAAAAAAATGTGTTCTTGTTTTGATTTGTTACATTTCTGTTTCAAGCTGCCTGTCCCTAGAAATAAATAGGATGCTAGAAAAGTTGTTCAGCCTTGAGGAAGAGATAAAGATAGACCACAAATATACATTTCAAGAAAATAGGAATATTGATACAATACAGTTTTGTTCCGTTTTTGTTTTGTGATATCTTATTGGGTTGCGTTATCTTTATAGTAGAAATATGAGATCAGAAATTAGTAAAAAACAAACCAAAAGAGTGTTAAGTAAATTGCTAGAGGAAGGAGGCACCACAGTAAAACCAAGAACAGTTATGGCATACGTTGATACAATACAAAAATGTAGCCCTTGGCTTTTTAAGGAGGAGTTGTTGAATATATCACAATGGGACCATCATGGTGAAGATTTAAGGGAGAGGGAAAAGAAAAACCCAGGAACTCTGCCAGTTGGCACATTGCCATTGTGGATGATGACATGATTTTGTTTGCCTAGTCCAAAGCCTTCAGTTCAGACTATGGTAGAAGACATGTTAGATCAATTAAAAGAGAAGGTCTTTCGAGCTAGTCAGACAGAGGAAGAAAGTTTAAAGAGGAAGGGCTATCAGGAGAGAAGTTACAACAGGAGGCTGCTACTAACACCTTTCTATCACCAGAGGGCATAAGTGTCCAACCAACAGCTCCACCTATGGAGACAACATATGCTGGGTGGCCCCCAACCCCCGTAGTTGATAGATGGGATCCTGAGACAGGACCTCAAAGATTAGCATGCCCTGTATTTGAGAGGACAGGAGGGCAGCGAATTCACCATGCTCTAGATTTCAAAACAGTGAAGCAGCTAAAAGAGGCTGTAACAACCTATGGTCCTCAAGCACCCTTCACTGTAAGTATGGTCGAATCCATTACCAACGTGGACATGACACCAGCAGATTGAGCTAGTATGTGCAAAGCTGTGCTAAATGGAGGACAATACCTGTTATGGAAGGTTGCCAATCAGGAATATTGCACAGAGATGACTAGGCAAAATGCAACAGCCGGTTATCCTCAGAGAAATCTAGATATGTTGTTGGGAAAGGGACCTAATGAGGGTCAGCAGCAACAAATTGGATATGATCCTGCCATACACTCACAAATTGCTGCAGATGCAGTTAGGGCATGGAAGAATTTACAATGACATGGAGATTTACAAGGTCAATTATCTAAGGTAATACAAGCAGCTAATGAACCTTATGCTGAGTTTGTAGATAGGCTTATTCAAACAGCTACCAGAGTTTTGGGGAATGCAGAACAAGCAATGCCATTAATAAAACAGCTAGCCTATGAACAAACAAATAGATGGTGCAAGGAGGCCATTAGACCATGGAAACATGAAGATTTAAACACATATATTAAATTATGTAGAGACATTAATGAATAAGGGCAAGTCTTGGCAGTTGCAGTACAACAGGCTTTAGGTTCCAGGCCAAAAACATGCTACAATTGTGGACAAACAGGACATTTTAGAAGGAGTAGCTCCATAGGAGGAGGGTTTAACAAAACTGGATATGATCAAGGGGATGAATACCGGGTATTTACCCACGATGCCATAGAGGGAGATATTGGGCTAATGAATGCCGTTCTCAAACCACCAAAGAACAGTAGGCTTATTACTGGGATGCAGTTCTTCTACTCTAAAAGGACTTATGACAAGTCCTTGGGTAATTGATCCCGATTATGAAGGTGAAATAAAAATTATAGCCAGTTCTCCAAGGGGTATATAAGTAATTTCAACAGGAGATAGAGTAGCACAGTTATTAATAATACCCAACCTACATGATAAATTTTCCAGTCATACTACAGAAAGAGGTTCCAGGGGATTAGGCTCCACAGGAGTAGATTGGGACTATGCTTTCTTTAAATTTAGATTCTCGCCCCATGCTAAAACTAAATATTCAAAGACATGAATTTAATGGGCTACTGGATACAGGTGCAGACCTTAGCATCATCTCTCATCAAGAATGGCTGTGGCTCTCAACATATCCCCCTCTCTGTTTAAACAAAAAGTATGTGGCTTAGGGACCGTGCCTGTCTTAGGTTGTCCAATACTACATATGGTCCTTACACTTCATCGGATGAGCTGACTTCAAGGCATCAGCCTCCTGTCTTAGGTTGGTACCATTGCAGTTGGATCTTACCCATCACTGACTACTCGTCCAGCATACAGCCACACCTGTGGATAGGCCTTGGTACCAGTGGGGGTTGAGGTTCTTTGCCTCACCTCTGTTGGCCCCCAAATTTTAGCTGAATTACCATCACAAGCAGAAGGGAGGAGGATACACCAAGCCAATTGATGGCTCCTTTTGGAAAAATTGTACCACCGATGGCACCACCAGCAAAAATGCCCACAGTGGCAAAATTTTGTAAGCCACTATACTTTGTCCTTTTTCTCTTAATCTTTTTCCTTTCCTAAAACCTTGTCTAGCCATAATAGTGGACGCATTTGAATTGATGTTATTTGTTAATGTTAGTCCTAATTGATCTAGGACATCTCATCCCCCTAAATTTACAGGAAGATGATCCAATACATATGGCTGTATAGTTCCTTCACATCCTTGAGGATCCTTCTGATCTAATACCACTGCACTTTTATGGGGATTAGTTGCTACTCCTAGGCCTCAAAGTGGTTGAGTGGCTTGTTGTAATGGTCAATATTTTGGCCATTCTTAATGACAGATGATGCTAAGGTCTACACCTGTATCCAGTAGCCCATTAAATTCATGTCCTTGAATATTTAGCTTTAGCATGGGGTGAGAATTTAAATTTAAAGAAAGCATAGCCCAATCTACACCTGTGGAGCCTAATCCCCTGGAACCGATTTTTACAGTATGACTGGAAAATTTATCATGTTGGCTAGGTATTATTAATAACTGTGCTATTCTATCTATACCCATTGGAGAACTGGCTATAATTTTTATTTCACCTTCATAATTGGGATCAATTACCCCAGGACTTATTATAAGTCTTTGTAGAGTAGAAGAACTGCGTACCAATAATAAGCCTACTGTTCCTTTGGGAAGAGGCCCTTTTACCCCTGTGGGAATGATTTGAACTCACATCTCTGGAGTTAGTACTGTCTTGCGGAGGCACAGATGTCCAATCTTGCACTTCTTCTGGCTTGTCTAGTGAGGGATCTAATGGGTAATGTGTCCTGGGCACTACCCTGATGGTGTTGCTGGGTTCCTCCAGTGCCCCATATATTTGTGGCCGTGGGCCCCAGAGCATTAGGCCCCCCTTTTCCTTTTTTTGGCAATGGAGCTTGATGCCTTTCTCCATGATATTGTGGATAGACACCTGGTCCTTGTTCATTTTTTGATAACGGAGTACCCTCTATGGTACTTTGAGAATGGCATTCATTAGCCCAATGTCTCCCTCTATGGCATCGTGGGCAAATACCTGGTATTCTACTCCTTTGATACCTAGTTTTGTTAAACCATCCTCTTATGGGGCAATTCCTTTTAAAATGTCCTGTTTGTTCACAATTGTAGCATGTTTTCAGCCTGGCATCTAAAGCCTGTTGTACTGCAGCTGCCAAGACTTGTCCTTGTTCATTAATTTCTCTACATGATTTAATACATGTGTTTAAATCTTCATGTTTCCATGGTCTAATAACTTCTCTGCACCAACGATTTGCTTGCTCATAAGCCAGTTGTTTTAGTAATTGCATTGCTTGTTCCGTATTCCCAAAACCTCTGGTAGCTGTTTGAATAAGCCTATCTACAAATTCAGCATAAGGTTCATTAGCTCCTTGTATTACCTTAGATAACTGACTTTGTAAATTTCCATGTCCTTGTAAAGTCTTCCATGCTTTAACCATATCTACAGCAATTTGTAAGTATATGGCAGGATCATATCCAATTTGTTGCTGCTGACCCTTATAAGGTCCCCTTCCTAACAACATATCTAGATTTCTCTGAGGATAACCAGCTGTTGCATTTTGCCTAGCCTTCTCCTTGCAAAATTCCTCATTGGCAACCTTCCATAACAGGTATTGTCCTTCATTTAGCACAGCTTTACACATACTAGTCCAATCTGCTGGCGTCATGTTCAAGTTGGTAATGGATTCAACCATGCTTACAGTGAAGGGTGCTTGAGGACCATAGGTTGTTACAGCCTCTTTTAGCTGCTTCACTGTTTTGACATCTAGAGCATGGTGAATTGGCTTCCCTCCTGCCTGCTCAAATACAGGGCATGCTAATCTTTGAGGTCCTGTCTCAAAATCCCATCTATCAACTACAGGGGTTGGGGGCCTCCCAGCATATGGAGGTGGTGCTGTTGGTTGGAAACTTATGCCTTCTGGTGATAGAAAGGTATTAGTAACAGCCTCCTGTTGTAACTTTTCCCCTGATGGCTTTTTCTGCTCTAAACTTTCTTTCTCTGTCTGACTAGCTTGAGAGACCTTTTCTTTTACTTGAATCAATATGTCTTCTCTTTCCTGTACCATTGTCTGAACTGAAGGCTTTGGACTAAGCAAACAAGATACCAGCGTCCACAATGGGAATGTGCCAACTGGTAGAGTTCCTGGGCTTTTCTTTTCTATTCTTTTTAAATCTTCACCATGATGGTTCCATTTTGATATATTTAACAACTCCTCCTTAAAAAGCCATGGGCTACATTTTTGTATTCTATCTACCTATGCCCTGACTGTTCTTGATTTTACTGATATGCTTCCTTCCTCTAACAATTTACTTAACTATCTTTTGTTTTGTTTTTTACTAATTTCAGATCCCATATTTCTACTATAACTATAACACAACCCAAGAAGATAACACCCAACAAAACTGAAACAGAATGGAACAAAAATTCATTATATCAGCCTTTCTATCCTCCTGAAATGTCCATCCGACCTTTCTCCCTATCTGTTCCTCAGATGCAAGTAGTTTTTCCTCAGATGTGAGCGGTTTTCTTCCGTCTCACCCATCTCCAGGGATAGGCAACTTAAAACAAAAGCAAAACAAAATGAAAGAAGAATCTTAAAATAGCTACCCATCCTCTCGCCCTGCCCTCAGGGGCGAGCAGTTTACCTTATCACTTACCCTCAGTCATTCCTCATGCGGGCCACCAAATGCCGCAGTCTGGTTGGGCACAATTCATGAGCCACTTGTCAAGCAGAAACAAACTTTATTTTTAGAACACACACGCCGTACCACACTAGCTCTTCAGGAATTCCCTCAGAGCCCAACTGCCACCACCGGCTTCCGGCGAGCCTCTTGATCCCCACTCCTACCGCTCTTGAGGCCAATTGACTGGGTCGTGTGGGTGAAGCCAAAAGAGTCCTCCAATGAGCAGCTCCATGGTCTGAAAGGGCAGGGAAACAGCCCAATGACATCACCGCAGAGGAGCTAATCCGCTGGCAGCTGGAAGTTTGCTGGGGCCGCTGTGAGCCAATCAGCTGGAAGTTTACTGGGGTCCCTTCGGCTGTGGCTCTCAACAGATACTTCTTCTGGATTTTTTATGGGCTCCCTTTATTCCAGAGAAAAAACAAAAGATATTATAGGTCATTGCTTACAAAATTTTGCCACTGTGGGCATTCCAAAACAGTTAAAACCAGATAATGGCCCTGGCTATACTTCTACCTCTTTTAAGCAATTTTGCTCATCATTTGGCATTACTCATATAACAGGAATCCCATAGAATCCACAGGGACAAAGCATAGTTGAAAGAGCTCATCAAACTATTAAAATGTACTTATTAAAGCAAAAAGAGGGAATTGGGAAGGGGTATATATCCCCCAAAGATAAACTTAAAATAACCCTTTTTACTCTAACCTTTTTAAATTTGGATTCATCAGGGCTTAGTGCTGTGGAAAGGCACATGTGTCCAAAAAATGTACATAATCCCAAGGTACTTTGGAAGGATATTTTAACAGGACAATGGAAAGGTCCTGACCCAGTGATTGTCTGGAGTTGGGGTCTGTCTGTGGGTTTCCACAGGGAGAACAGCAGCCAATTTGGATTCCAGAGAGATTAACTAAAGCGATTTCTACAGACCAAAAATAAGATGATTTGGCTAAATCAATCCATAACAGCTGATATCCAGAACTCCAGTTTGGCTATCCTTGCATCTGTGACAGTGGTTCTCCCACACCTGGAGGCTAATGAATAATGAACACCATTAAGGCCTATTTCAAATGTTAAAAAAACCTTGGGGCTTGCTTGTGGGAATACATTCAGACCCATATGCAAGTTACAGGGAAAAAAAAGAAAAAGGAAAAAAAAAGGATGGGATATCAAAAGAAGAGTCAAACCCAGGTGGTAACCAGGATGCTTTTTTTCAATATCTATTTTATTATTGCCCTTTCCCACATCATGAAGTTCTATTTTGTTTTTTTGAGCTCATATAGACCTAAGTTAATGTTTTTCTGATCAGCTCTATTTTTTGACTGTGGAGTTTTTGAGCATTGCAATGGGGATTTCACCTGTGAAAAGCTACAAGGCCTTTACTATTATGTTATGTGTTGTATGTATTGTATTATGTGTGCACACTTGTGTTTTGTGTTGTATGTCTGTATGTGCATATGTCCATATATCATATATGAGGAGCGCTCATAAGAAAATGGATCCAAATATTTTTTTATTATTCACGTGATTTAAATGGTTTAATTTAAATTGGGTAAACAGCTGTTGAGGATTGTTTTAATATGTGAACAAAAAAGGAGGTTAACATATCTGTTTGTTTACTTTCACCTTTCCTTTTCATTACATCTAATTCTATTCAGGATACTAAATTGTTTAGAAAATTGCTTTCTTTTAGTGCCTGCTAATGTTACATAATTTTTTTTAGCCATCATTACCAGAATTCCTATCTTCATCCCAGTGCCGGTAAAGACAAAGATAAAACCAAAGTACAGCTTCTGCGATAGCTATCACAACAAACTGTATAAACTGATGCATCAATGAATAATGTAACTCAACAAGTGATGCTCAATCAAGGAGTCGATTTACTTTGGGAGGAAATGGACATATTAATAGATTCCTCTGCTTTGAACTACTTGCAGAACTTGCCTGGACTATGTATCACTAGTATGCATTGTGAACTATCTGTTGGTGCAGCAAATAGTGGTAGTGCCGGGGTATCTTTGCCGATGGTGTCATTGGTGGTACAATTTTTCCAAAAGGAGCCATCAATCGGCTTGGTGTCATGGCATTTTGTATCCTCCCCTTCTGCTTGTAGCAGATTGTTTATGGTGTTTGTATCCACAAGTGTGGCTAAAAATGCTGGGCCGGTAGTCAATGACGGGTAAGATCCAATTGCAATGGTACCAACCTAAGACAGGAGGCTGACACCTTGAGGTCAGCTCATCCAATGACGGGTAAGGACCCTATGTAGTATTGGACAACCTAAGACAGGCACCGTCCCTAAGCCACATACTTGTTTAATTAAACAGAAGGGGGGAGATGTTGAGAGCCACAACCTGGTCAGGATGGCGCCTGGGCATTTTGCCAGAAGGAGTGGTTGAGAAGTAACGCCAGCATATTCAGTTGTATATATAAACCCCTGCTGTCCAGCAGTGGGGCAGCTCCTGCTACCTCGAGTGCCCGCTACTTTTGAGTTCTTGCGGAGTTCCCGTTGAGTTCCCATTGAGTTCTCGAGGAGTTCCCGTGGAGTTCCCGTTGGTTCTCGTGGGTTTTCTGAGGAGTTGGGGAGTGTTCTGGTGGGGTTCTGGCAATAAAGTAGTTCCTGTTTGAACCTACAAGTGCCTCGTGGCAGCTTGGTTATTTTGTGCCCAGCCAGACTGCGGCAACATGAAAAAAATAAATTTTATACTCTGTGAAAGAGAACAAAAAGAAAAGCTATAGACTGAGATAAATTATTTACAATATGCAATTCTCTTGTGCAGAAACCTCTTGTGTAGATGCATACCAAATAACTAAGGCAGACAAGGCCACTGAGGAGGTGAAGGTAACTCCCTGTTCCTTAAGTGTGGGCCCTGTAAAATGACTTCCTCCAGAAAACACAGACAATGTGGACATGCAGAGAATAGTAACTCCACAGAGAAACTTGAAAGGTACTACCTCAGCCAGGTGAGCACAGTTAGTACTAACATGGCATTCACCTTCAGGGTCTGAAATGACAGAGCATTGTCCACCTCTGTGACCTGCTTCCCCCAGATTCATAGCCCTAGGCTAAATATGAGAAAAACAAGAAAACATGAAAGGCACTCCCCCAGCCAGCTGAGCACCCTTAGTACTAAAATAAGATTCACCTTGAGGGCTTGAGATGGCAGAGCAACTCACTACCTCTGTGACTGCTTCCCCCAGACACATGGCGCAAGTCTAAATGTGAGGGAAAACAAGTAAACCCCAAAGTAGAACAATCTAAAAAATACCTGACCATTTGCTTACATCAGGATGACAGTTGTGATCACAGGTCTTGGTCAGTAACACAGCTTCTAACTTTAAACCAACTATTACACATGTAAGAGCTGCATGGTGAGGTGGTCAGATGGCTGCTCTGGTCCCCCTGAGAGCAGGATCTCCCTGAACTAGGTGCTCAGAGGGCTTTAGCATCACCCAGTGGGAAACTGCCCTGTGCTGGGCTGTCTCTGCTCTGTACTCTCACTCAGTCTGACAGGTCCTCCCCATGGTGCCGAGGTCACTGGAACAAGGAAGTTCAGAGAAACTGTCACCCCAAGAGGAGTCTACAGAGACATGTTGACTGGATATCATTTGGGGTCCTGGATGGGGCCCTGAAACAGGAAGAGGCAGAACTGAGAATCCAAAGGAAATACAACTTCAGTTAATTATAGCATACTAGTATTTATTCTTCATGACAAATGGTCTAAGATGTTAATATATCTGAGGTAGTGCACATAAGTCATCACAAGGGAAAAAACAGATTGAGGCTTTCTTTGAAATTTTTGTATAAAGATATTCAAATAAAACTTTAACTGTAGCTTCATTTTTGGGCTGGGGTTGTGGCTCCATGGTAGAGAGCTCACCTAGTATGCACAAGGCATTGGGTTCAATCCTCAGCACCACATAAATGTAAAATAAAGATATTATGTCCACCTAAAACTAAAAAGTAAATAAATAAACATGGCTACATTTTCAGAAACAGCTGTTTTTTTAATTATTTGTATAGTTAATTACTGATAAATGACACTATTAGCTAGTTCTGTATTTTATTATGAACACAAAATTTATTATAACACAAAAATTAAATAACTCAAGCTAATATTTAATTCAAGACAAGTGCCTCTGTTATGTTCTGTGTTGAAGTAACAACACATGTAAACTTGTCACTAGGTAGTTCTAAAAACTTGATCACTTTAGACTAGAGAAAAAAATGAGATTCTATTTCAACTCATGGCTGAATTTTATCAGAAGAGCTGCTTTGAGCACAATTCACAATAGCTATAATGTGGAACCAACCTAGATGCCCTTCAAGAGATGAATGGATTTTAAAAATGTGGCATTTATACACAATGGAATATTACTCAGCACTAAAAAACAATAAAATCATGGCATTTGCAGGCAAATGGATGGCATTAGAGCAGATTATGCTAAGTGAAGTTAGCCAATCCCTAAAAAACAAATGCCAAATGTCTTCTCTGATATAAGGGGGGTGACTCAAAATTGGATAGGGAGGAAGAGCATGAGAAGAAGACTACCACTAAATAGGGAAGAGAGGTTCGAGGGAAAAAGAGGAAGAGGGGAGTTGCACAGAAGATGGAAGGAGAACCTCATTGTTATACAGAATACATATATGATGTTGTAATGAGAAAAAGAAAAAAAGTGTGTCACATTAGATTGGATAGAGAGAAAGGATGGGAGAGGAGGGGAGGAGTAGGAAGGATAGGAAGGGCAGCAGAATAGAATAGACAATATGACTGATGTATGTACATTCCATGTATGTATTATATATCAAAATGCATTCTACTGTCATGGATGACTAAAAAAATAAATTAAAATTAAAATAATCCAAAATAAATAAATAAATAAGAGCTGCTTTGTAAAAATACATGTTCCAATGGCAAATTGACTCACTTCGATTTTGGATTAGTTATCCCAAAGAATCCTTGTCTTTATTTTGTTTCTATGTATACACTTTAGCAGTAATAAAATAAAATATTTTCCCTGAACAAATAGTCTAAGAAAAGAAAAAGGTAACAGCACTGGCAATGATGATGAGTGACACCTTCTGGGTATTAGAGTTTAAAAGGACACCAGTGTCCATCTTCATGATGCTCTGCAATAAGTGGTGAGCCCAGAGAAATGCAGGTGGCAGTCAGCCCAAGAGTGCCTTTAGATGCTTCTGTGTTATGGGAAAACATTCTACCTTCTAAAAATCATAAGGAACTATCAGATGCCCAAACTCTTAAATGAAAAGAAAAAGATAAAAAAGACTGGAAACCAATCTGCCTTTTGAGCAGAAGAGTTTAAAAAGACACAAAAGTTCATTTCCTCCATGACATTCTGAAGGAAATGTGAGACAAAGAGCATAGGTGGCCGCTCCAACCATGCCTGATCTTAGATGCTGCTGCATTATGAAAAAAACACTCTACTCTTTAGAAATCACAAAGAATTATTAGATTTCCAGACTCTTGAATGTTTCAAATTCAGTAAAACTTCTATATAATTTTATTATCACTTTAGCTAGTCATGAAGCTAATCACAACTAAAGGATCTATGGAGCTGTCAATGCAGCTCAGGGGGAGAGTGTTTGCCCAACATTCAGGAGGCCCTGGGTTCATTCCCAAGAACCATAAAAGAAAAAAAAGAATTTGTATCTTATTTGTATAATCAAATAGGAAATGAATAATCACTGCTTCCAGGAAAATATGTTGGACCTGAAACACCATTGAGACTATCAGAATCAAAATACTCTTACTGTGAATTGCACTTAGCTACATACATACCTAGACTATCATGAACAGTAGGGACACATCATAAAACATGTTCATATTAAGCACACCATTGAAAAAACAGAAAGGCTTTATTGAATGTTGAGAAGAAAAATGGAAATATGGGGATGTATGTAGCTAAGTGCTTGCCAAGCACATACAAGGCCCTGAGTTCAACACCCAGTGTGAAAAAAAATTCTCCAGGCCAGACATATGATCATAGACAACCGTAGCAGGAGTAAAACAGGGAAGAAGCCATTATATCAACCTCCCAAAAATAATTAAAGTAAATCTGCATTTTGTTCAGCTCACAATACTAACATCTCTAACCTCTGCTTCTACTAATTCAAATATAACGTTTTAATATGATAAAAAGTATATATACTTTTCTAATGAATCCAACAGATATGAGATAAACTCAACTCTGTTTTAAAAGCCAACTTGTAAGCACATAGGGGCACAAACATTAGGATAAAATGTAATTATGGCACTTCATATGAAATAATTCTAAGTATTAATAAACATATAATCTCAAAAGAAGAAATTCAAATTTTTGAACTCAAAACACAATGGCATATTTTTAAATGATATTTTGAACTGATATAAAACACTAACAGAGTTATCTCACAAGAATTCCTGGCAATATATAAAGCATCATGCTCATCAGAATACCCAATCCCTTGCTTGAAATGAACAAGAGAACCAACTTTTTATAAATGTAAAACTTTAGGGGCTGGGAATGTGACTCAGTGGTAGTGTGCTTTCCTAGCATGTGTGAGGTACTGGGTTCAAATCTCAGCACCACATAAAAATAAATAAACAAAAATGTAGAACTTTAATAAGACATAGGGATATGCTTTCTAAATTGAAAAGTAGAAAAGAAAATGTTTTAAAAAGTTTATTTTTAGTAAATATTTCTTAATTACAAAAACCAACTATTGACTTGTCTCTTATACATTGTAATGATTAGAGTCCAGAGGAAATTTCATTTATAGTGGTTTTAAGTATCATTCAATACAATAGTTGACATTGAAATTTCTTCTTAGAATAATTTCATCTAAATCTGGAAGAGGTATTGTGGTGTATGCATATATGTGTAAATACATGATGTTTTTTAACATACCTCTGGATACCTCTGATGCTTGAGTCCTGTCAAAGCATTGTATGTGTGTGTGTGTGTTATGTGGTGCTGGGTAGAAACCCAGGGCCTTTCAACTGCTAAGCAATTGCTGTCACTGAGCTGTATACCCAGTCCCCAAAGACATCTTAATAAGCAGAAAATAATTAAAATCAGTTAAGATTGTCATGAGAATTTTCAAAGAAGACAGTTCTCTTAATGAAAAACCAAGAAAACTAAAAATATATTTTTAAAATATTGCTGATGGACAGGGCTGGGATTGTAGCTCAGCAGTAGAGCGCTCACCTAGTATGGGCAATGCCCTGGGTTTGATCCTCAGCACCAATAAAAATAAGTAAATAAAATAAAGGTATTGTGTCCACCTACACCTAAAAAATAAATATTAAAAAATATATTACTGATGGAAAACAGCAGAAGTTCACAGTATTAAGAATTCTGTAGAAAACTAAAAAGAGAAGAAATTAAAAATTGAATACAAGAAATCTACTGCACATAACTGGAAACCTGGAAGACACAGGGCATTTCCTAGTAAATACAGACATTGCAAAACAATCAAAATAAGAAAACTCAATCAATCAATTAGCATAGAAAAGTTTGGACTGGTGCTTAGAGATCTCCTACTGGAAAAGAACTTTGGGTCATCGGGGCTTACAGCTGAGCGTTACTGGACAAATTCTGATTTTATTTCAAATTTTTATGATCTAGACAGAAGAGGTGACTTTCCTAAATTCAATTTATGATCCATCAAAGCTTGATATAGTCAAGATATTTAATCCAATGTAGAATGTCAATATTTATACAATAGTCTATTTTGTGCACCACTGCAAATGTACTGTCAATTAGTGCACGGAGCTGTGGCTGCGAGAGTGGATGTGGAGAAGGGTGGGGCCTGGAAACAGGGCAGAGTCTGGAAGAGGGCCAGGGTCTGGATGGGGCAGGGGTCAGAAGAAACACAGCCTGGAGTAGGGGTGGGAGCAGGGGCAGGTTCAGGGCTATGGAGGATGTGGTCTGGAGGAGGGTGGAAGCCAACAGGACCATAAGTGGTGAGGAATAGTGGCCTTCCTGGTCACTAGCTCAGAGCCCCTCATTCTCTAACCTTCCATCCCAATAATCCACCCCAGGGAAACTGACCTGAACTGGGCAGAGGCAGTGACAGACTGCCTGACCTACCACCTACCAACTGATGCACTAGTCACCAGCAGCTTCCCTGAATCCTGGGCAGAAGTCCCCAGGCCATCTACCACCACTGCCTGCTCTATGCCAGCCACCTTAAGGTGCGTCGAAGTAGCAGGTATTCCATTGAAAGAGAAGAACCAGGCATGGTGATATATACTCATAATCCCAGCTACTAGGGAGACTGAGAAAGGAAAATCCCAAGTTTGAGGCCAGTCTGGGCAATTTAGCAAGATCTTGTCTCAAAAATGAAGTTGCTCAGTGGTAGAGCACTTATATAGGATGTATGAAGACCTGGGTTCAAACTCCAGTATACTAAAAAATATATATTTTTTAATGAGAGTGATACAGTATTATTATAAAACCCAGTTCCTTTTATTCTACATTCATCTTTATCATCATTTAAATGCATTTTAATAATGTTCATGGACAATGAACTATTTTGGCAGAAGCTGTAGAGGACTTGAAAACTATAATGAAAGGTGCTATTTATTATAGATCAACCAAATCAAGACAAATGATTTCTAAAATGAAGATGTAAGTCAGTGGAAAAGCTAGATTGAGCTCAAGAAACCTGACTCTCCATCATATTGGTGCAGGCACTGACTTCCTCAAGAAGATCCATAAAGTTCAAAAACTAAAACCAAGACTCAATAAGTAGGATGCCTTCAAATTAAAATGCTCTGCCCAGTAAGGGAAATAGGCTCATGAAAAGAGCCCCTCAGTATAGGAGAAAATCTTTTCCATCTACTCTTTCATCAAGGGATTAATATCCAGAAATATAAATAACTCAAAACACTTAACATCGGACAAATTAACAGCTCAATCAAAAATGGGTGAAAGAACTAAACAGACATTTTTCAAAAGGAGAAATACAAATGGCCAAAAAATATGTGGCGGAAAAAAAAGGTTCAGCATCCCTGGCAATCAGAGAAATGCAAATCAAATCTGCATTAATATTTCATCTCCAGTTAGAATGGCAAACATCAAAAATACAAAAAATAACAAACTCTGGTGAGGATGTGGAAAAAGATACACTTACCTGTTGTTTACATGGGACTGCAACCACTCTGGAAAGCAGTACAGAAATTCCTCAAAAAACTAGAAATGAAGTCATCACATGATTCAGTTGTCCGCCCCCGTCTTTTTGGTATTCATCCAAAAGAACTAAAATCAGCATACTGTAGTAATACAGACATATCAATGTTTAAGCCAGCCCAATTCACAATAGCCAAGCTATGGGATCATACCAGGTGTCTGTCAACAGATGAAAAGATAAAGAAAGCATGGTATATACACACAACAGAGTTTCAACTCAGCCATAAAGAAGAATGAAATTACTGCATCTGCTGGTAAATGAGTGGAACTGTAGAACATCATGCTATGTGAAATAAGCCAAACTCAGAAAGCCAAGGGTCAAATGTTTTATCTTATACACAGAAACTAGATATAAATAAGGAAATATAAAAGGGAGGAGATCCCATAACAATAGAAGGGAGGTCAGTGGAACAGAATGGGATGTAGCAGGAGAAAAGAGGGATGGGAAAGGGGAGGAACCACAGAATGAAATTTTCCAAATTATGTATGTATGTATGTATGTATGTATGTATATGTATATGTGTGTGTGTGTGTGTGTGTATATATATATATATATACACACACATACATACATACATACATATACATACCACAGTGAATCTCACCTCTGGGCATCCCTAGAAACATGATCCACAGCATCCTTGAACCAGGTGTCTGCCTGAGGCAGCTCTGAGGAGAAAGGAGCCCATCCCTAGGGATGTGACCCACAGTGTCCCTGAACCAGGTGTCTGCCTTAAGCAGCCCTGAGGACAAGGGAGCCCAGTGTCCCTGAATCAGGTGTCTGCCTGAGGCAGCCCTGAGGACAAGGGAACTCTGAGTGTCCCCAAGCCAGACGTCTCCCTCCCGCTGCTCTGAGAAGGCAGTTTTGCCCCTCCCTGAGGAGTGGCCCACAGTGTCCCGGAGCCAGGCTCTCCCCGGTTGGTCCTGAAGAAGGAATTCTCGTCCTCACCCTGAAGGAGGCAGGACAGGCATCAAAGATAGTGGTGAGGCTCCGCCCCCTTGTTGGCCACGCCCACAGTAGGAGCTGCTGCTCACTGCTCAGAGGCGGTGCTGCTCCTGGCTTCCTAGTGAATCTCAGCACTTTCTCCACCCTCAGCTGTTACTGAATAAAATCTGTTCCCACTGCCGTAACTAGCTTTGGCTGTGTTTTCTGTGGCATCATGGAGTGAAATCTCAGGAGAGGAAAAAAGGGAGTCCAGAAGTCCAGCTCCCCGCACCGGAGCCTTGCCCTCCACCAGGCCACGCACTGCTGCAGCAGGAGCCCAGGCGGGCAGAGGTGAAGACATATGTAGCTGAAGGAAGCCCTGGACACTTGCACCCAACAGCAGAAGGCTAGAAAGGGGCCACTACAGAGGTCTCTGGGAATTGTAGTCTTTAGGACAGAGTGACTTAGCCAGAGACTGCCCTATTTTAGGATCATGGGTTTTAAGAAAAAATGTTAAGGCTGGGCACAGTGGCACACATCTGTAATCCCAGTGGCTCTGAAGGCTGAGCCAGGAGGATCGCAGGTTCAAGGCCAGCTTCAGCACTTTAGTGATACCCTAAGCATCTTAGCAAGACCCTGTTTCAAAATAAAAAACCAAAAGAGCTGGGGATGTGGCTCAGTTGTTAAGCACCCTTGTGTTCACTACCTGGTGCCAAAAAAAAAAAAAAAAAAAAAAAAAGCTAAATCCCAGCCCATGGTGGCCACTGTCAAGGTGAGGAGAACCTGGTGGCCTCTGGGAACTGCAGGCTTCACCCCCCAGCCCTAGGACATTCTAGATGATTTTAGATAATTCATTCTAGATAATTCAGCTCTCATCATGGATGCCTCTGGGAGCTGCAGGCTACACATTCATTCAGAATTCTCAGGAATTCTGAACTGTGTAATATGGTGTTCTGCCCATGCAGCCCTTCCTACAGAGGGCCATGTGGGTTGTTTGCCCTGTGCTGGCCCAGGTAACCTGTAGTCTGGTGTTTTGCCCATGCAGCACTGACAGAAGTCTGGGGAGGCTGTAAGTAGTACATACCCCCAGGATTCTGGCTAGTGAAATCCAGTATTTTACAATGCAGCCCTCATTGCAGAGGACTCTGAGAGCTGCAGGCTACCCCATCACACAGGAGCACCTAGGGATTCTGGAAAGCATAGTCCTGTGTTCTGCCCATGCAGGCCTCAGCACAGAGGCTTCTGGGAGCTGCAGGACCCCAAGCATCAGGGACACTGTAGCTTGGTGCTATGTTGTTGCAGATCACACTATAGTGGTACCTGGTGCTCTGAGCCCCCAGGAATTCTGGGTATTGTAGTCAATACTACTCAGGCAGCCCTGATGTCAAAGGTCTCTGAGAGCTGTGGGCCACTGATTATTCTGGATAAGGCAGTCCATCCTGTCTAAGTAGACCCCATCATCAAGACTCCTGGGATCTGCCTGAACACCCAAGATGAATCTCTATACTCAACACAAAGCTTGTCCATGCAGCCCTCAACAAGAAGGTATCTGGGAGTCCAGGCCCCAAAGAATTCTGGGTAGTGTAGTTTGGCCTTCTGCCTGCACAGCCCTCACTATGAAGACCTCTAAGAGTTGCAGGTTGCATACTCACGGGGGCAACACCTCCCCCCAGGGATTTTAGATATTATAGTTAAATTCTCTGCCCTATGGTTCTCACCACAGAGGATCTTTAGAACTACACCCCCTGAGGGTTGGGGGTAATGTAGCCCAGTGTTTTGCCACTCACTCAGAGGATTCTGGAGGCTAAGTCCCCCTTAGGATTGTGGGCACTGCAATCCGATGGCTTGCCCACTAACCACAGAAGGTTTTGGGAGTTGCAGCCCTGAGGGTTCTGAATAATGTAGTCTAGTGTTTAACCTGCACAGCCCTGCTGGCAGGATCACAGGAGCTACAGATGCCATGCTTTCCCTGGTACCCTGGAGAGTCTAGATAGTGTGCTCTACCAATACAATTCTCTCCACAGAAACCTCTGGAAGTTACAGGGTTACAGGGTATGCAGTCATCCCCAGAGATTCTGAGCATTAAGTCTAGTATTCTGCCCTTGCAGCTCTCACTCCAGAGGCTCCTGGACAGAGGCACCCAAGGGTAATGGGTAGCATAGTTTGTCATTTTGTCAGTAAAACCCTCACTGCTAAAGTCTCTGCAAGCTGCAGGTTACTGAGGGTTATGAATACTACAGTCTACCATTGGACCTATGCTGTCCTTACTGCAGAGGGCTCTGGTAACTGCAGTCCCTGAAGGATCCTCGGGAGTACAGGCCATCTTAACCCTTGCAACTCTCACCCCAGAGGCTCCTGGGAGCTGCTTACCACATTTTTACAAGCCACCCTGAGGACTCTGAAAGTGTAGTCAGCATTCTGCTGCTCAGAACCCACCAAGAAGGGCTGTGAGATCATTGGACTATGTGCTTGCCTTGGCACACTGATGATTCTAGGTAGTACATCCCACAGATGCCTGCCCACCAAAGGATTCTCCACAGAGGCCTCTGGTACACTGAGGATTCTGGGTAGAGTATCCCAGCCACTGCCTGTCCAGCCAAGGGTTGTCCACATCAGGGCTACCTGAGGATTCTGGGTAGGATATCCCAAGACTGTCTGCCCCGCCAAAGATTCTCCTCACAGCCCTCTGACACACTGAGAATTCTGAGTAGCACCAATCACTTGCCCTGCAAAAATTCTACAAAAGGCCTCTCATACACTGAGGGTTCTGGGTAAAGCATCCCAGCAACTGCCTGCCCAGCCAATGATTCTCCACAAAGGCTTCTGCTATACTGAAAATTCTAGGTAGATTATCCAGCGACTGCCTGCCCAGCCAAGGATTCTCCCAAAGGCTTCTGGCACACTCAGGATTTTGTGTAGAGTATCCCAACGACTGCCTTCCCAGCCAGGAATTCTCCACTAAGGCCTCTTGGAACTGCAGGCCACACAATGGCCAGGAGCCCCCTTGAATTATGAGCAGTAGTTGTTCTGCCCCTGCAGTTCTCACCAGAAGCTCCTGGGAACTGTGGGCCCCTGAGGATTCTGGGTAGTGTTATCCAGCATTCTGCCTACATTACCTTCAGTGCATGGTCCCTAGGAGCTGCAGGCCACATGCTATCCCTGGTACCCCAAGGATTATGGGTACTGCAGCTTAGGAACTGCCCACACAGCCATCACCACGGTGGGACTTGTCAGAGGGCCCATCCCACTGGGAACAGACTCACCCAGCAAACCCCAGCATCATCAGGTTTCTTCTAAAAAATTGTAGTCATGTAGTTGAAAGAAGTCTCTAACATCCACTATTGAAAATAATCATAATTCTTTAATATCAAATACCCAATTAATACACAGATTTCTCCAACTATTTCAAATTGTATAGTTAGACAAACAAAAACTCAGGTTCAAACTAGGAGTATCCATTGCTGCATTTGGTTCATATGTCTTAAGTCTTCCTTTTTTGTCACCTATTTATTGTCAAAAGTAGTTAATTTATATCTTCCCAGCTGCAATTAACTATCCATGTCACACCAGGAGACCTCTCAAAGTGACTGTGAAGCTGCAGTTCTCTCTTGGTGCCCTCAGACACGGGCCTAGGACATTCTAAAGTGCTAGAAAAATACTAAAGCTCTTCCCTGTCTGTGCACCTGCCATAATCTTCACACACCCTTGATGGAACATCTAAAGAAAGCTGGCTTCTCAGTGGGTTTGGCTCACTCGAAGAACTCAAGTCATTCACCTATCTCAAGGCTGTCGCTCTCTCCCTGTGGAGATCTGGCCAGTCCATGGGGGGATGGAGTGTCCTTGAGGGGACCATCAGCTCATGCAGGTTGTTAGAACATATTTGTTTCACTTATATTTAAGGAGTCCCACTGGGAATGACACTGTACCAAGGAAAGCTGCCCCAGGACTTCCCAGCTGCGTGATCAGGTGTTGGGGTTTCCCCCTATGTGGTGATGTATTTTCTTCTCTTTCTCTCTCACCTGTCACTTTGCTTTTGCTCGTTTCCATACTGTTACTAAAATAAATGCTATCTTGTATACAGTGTCTTTACTATCAGATCCTGCCTGCCAAATTCAGCAGCTACACATGTTACACCTTCACCGGAGTCCTGGCCCCTCCTCTCACCACTACAGTCTTTCTTGAGCTGCACTAGAGATTCCATCCTCAAGGCATCCTGCCCAACACATTCCCAGCCCTCCCCAAGAGTGGAGAGAGCCCTCTCATAGACCACACTCCTGACCTGGCTGTAAGGACAGCCCATCAATTTCAAATCTCATGCCATGGAAAATGCCATTCACCACTTCACCCTGGGCTTTAGGAGACCAAAGAAGGAGGTGTGGGGAAAGGAGGACTTGGGGATGGGGATGGTAACTGAATTTCTGCATAAAAAACAAAGTGCTGGGGCTGGGGTTATGGCTCAGCGGAAGAGTGATTGCCTGGTATGTGTGAGGCACTGGGTTTGATCCTCAACACCACATAAAAAAAATAAATTTAAAAAAAATGTGTCCATCTACAACTAAAAATTTTTTTAAAAAAACCAAAGTGCTTACTGATAGGGGTGGGTCAAACTTATTTATTATAAATAGAAAATTCCACACTTGAATATATTAAAATCTTGTTTCTGCTACACCCTGATCATTATGGTTTTGTTATTTCATTTCCTATGTTAGCGGAAATGAGATAGAGACTCTCACACTTCAGGTTTCAATAAGAAATCTTCCAGAAATCTGTTTATTTTGTGTAGAACAGTAAGAGCCAGCCACCCTTCTCAGCTTGCTGAAGGCACTACACAACTCCACCTCACAAGGAACAGATGTTCATTTCGGTACCATTATACTGGGTAGTGCTCAGATGCTCCTGAAAAATCCTGGGACCAGAGGATAGAGGCATGTTCCCAGAACATGGAATGACCTCTGAGAGACCTAGAGGCATCTGTGGCAAGCAGGAGGGCAGTCTTGGAATCATCTACCCAGGGCCCTGGGGAAGCCTTCTTGCTGATCAACATGGGAAATACCTGGTAGGCCATGGTCCAGTACTGTAGGTAGTCAGCTCTCAAGAGTTGCTTCATGGAGCCACTACCCATCTTCTTGGTGACCTCCAGAAGTGGCCAGTCTGTATTGTGTGGGGCTACCAGTACATGGGCAGAGCTGGGTGGCCCAAGTTGGGGTCCTTGCTGAGTAAGAGGTTGAGTGGGGACTGAGGACTCCTCTGTGGCTGAGACCTGTGCTTCCAGCCAGCTTTTTGTTCACATGCCTGTGCAGCCCACAGCCATCTAAGCTGACCTCCTATACCTCAGCACTGGCTGAGCATGTGCATGCTCTTGGGACTCAGAATCCCCTATCCTTATGAACAGAGGGACCAATGAGGCTCACTGGTTAAGCAACATGCCAGAGTCTTCCTGTTGGCAAGGAAGGAGACAGGGATGAGAATTCAGGCCTGCAAGTCATGAGGGCAGGAGCCCCTCAAGCCTGCTGCCTTGCCCCTGGGCTCAACCCCACACCTGAACCAATTTCAGGCTAATTGGCCCCATGGGTGATTGTGGCCTTGAAGACAGGCCTGTCCTGGGACCAACTGCCCAAGGGAGTACAAAGGGCTTTCCAAAACATCCTGGACGTCACCAGTGTGGTCAGCCTCCATCCCTTCAGGGTAGATGGGCATTCAAGAGGGATGGAAAGACTAGCAGGAACAGGTCTTGGAACTTGAGGGGAGCAGCAAAGGGTCTGGAGAAGCCCATCAGGACTCACTGAGAAACTGGCATCTTACATGCGGGGAGGGAAAGCTGCAGCCCACATTCATGGACTCTGAGTTCAACTGTTTATGCCTCACCTCTGTGACATTTTTTGAGGCATTTGCCTCCTATAATTCAGTATCAAGAAGGGGTATTTTTTATCTCCATATGAATTTCCACTTTTCATTTGATTGGACAAGGTATGTTCCAACATCTGATTCCCTTTTTGCCTTAACTGATGGGAAGCTCAGAGCTCAATTTGTTGCTTAGTAAAGAAGCCGCAGCAGGAAGCTGAAGCATCTTAGATAAACCTCACAGGGAGAGACCACTTCTCAGACCCTCACTTGGTGTTGGTTCTATGCTGGACCAGGGAATCTCTGTGGGTCTCAGAAAGAGGCTGCCAGTCTCTGGGCAGAGCTGGGTGGCCCAAGTTGGGGCCTCGGTCTCTCCTTTGGTCACTTGGAGTGTGTTCTGGCCCTGGGCTCAGTGTAGATGTCAAAGGTAGCCTTGGTGGTGGTGAGCCTGGTCAGCCTGTAGAAGTTCTCCCTGTAGGAACCAAGCAGGCACTGGACCTTCCTGCAATGCCCTCAAGAGGGTGTCTGCACACCCAAACTGACACTGCCAATTCCTGCCCTCAACCCTCTGATGACTTCTGCCTCAGGACCAATCTTTCTGGGGCCAATTCCTTCACAGCTTCTACAGGTGCCACCCTGGTTCCTGTGCCCCCTGCTCACTGTGATGTCTTTGTTGACCTTGTTAATGGCTGGCATGCTGACACTGGCAGAGGTGGCCAACCATGTTGTTGGTGCCTGCTAAGTAGAAGATGCCAGCAGCATGGGTGAACAGGTGTATGAGCCATAAGGGATGAAGTCTCCATCAGTGGCAGGGATGAAACCCAGAAAGCAGCCAGGAGCTGGGTGGGAGGGCCAACAGGTCCCCTTGCAGCCAGAGTAGATCTCCTTCTTTTCCTGGTCTGGACCACAGTTTCTCAAGCCTAGTAGTAGGGACCTTTGCGATGGATTACTCTACATTTCATAGGGTACCTGTGCAGGCTGGTAGGCTGAGAAGCATCCCTGGCATCAACCCACGAAATGCCAGTGGCATCCATTCTCCAATTGTGAGCAACAAAAATGTCCACAGATTTTGCTGCATGATCTCACACTGACAGCCAGCTTCCCGGAGGCCAGTTCTGTCCCTTGCTCTAGTATCAGTCCCTCCTTCCCCTCCCCCTTCTTGCTGGATCTAAATCAGGAACAAGGAAGATCTGCAAGCAGCACAGGGGACTGGTAAAGAAAGATGCACCCTCTCCCAGGGCTGGTTTTTAGTCTCCCAATCAACAATTTTGTGAGGTCTGCACCCACCTCCAGACCCCTAAAGGACCAGGCAGTTAGCTTTGGATAGAGGGGGCCCTGGATTTCTTTAAGCCCAGAACAGCCTGTTTTTCTTCAGTTGAGCTCCAGAGGAATTTGGGGATGACTGTGTCACTCAGTGGCAGAGAGCATGCTCAGCTGACACAAGACTCTGGGTTTGATCCCCAGCACTAGAGGAAGGAGGGAGGAAGGAAGGAGGGAAGGTGGGAGAAGGGCCTAGAGTTGATTTTGCATTTGGGGTTATATGTTTGTTTTGTCTTTGTTTTCAAAACTTGAAGCTAAAGTCACTTTAGGTAAAGCTGTGCATACTAGTGCCTCCCTAGACTTTGTCTTAGAAGAGTGAGCCAGAGGAAATTCCAGCTGCCAGGCTGACCAGTCAGCATGAACAAGTGTTTGGTGATAGGGACCCAGTTGGAGAGCCAAACACTGCAATAGGTGTTCAGCAAATGTTTGCTGGGTGAATTGGGGAAGGGAAGAATGAGTGGTCAGATAGGACAGAGGCCCTGAGACTGGGGTCTGTGGATCTTCCTAAAATGTGTGCAGGACTGCATGTGCATGCATTGTTGGAGGCCCACAGAATGTAACAAAAAAGACATGAACAGCCAGGTGAAGCACAGGGCAAGGAACAGAAGGGTTTTTGGTGCAGGAGCCTCTGTCCCCGTGGAGTTGGGGGCACCATCCGCAATGCACACGGATTTATCCTGCAACTCAGAAGCTCCCTGACCACAACTTTTAGGGTTTGTTTTTATCTTCATCACATAGGTGAGATTATTAGCTCAAATTCCATCCTCTTTCCCCCAGAGAATGGTGTGGTTGAGACTCTAAAGTTCCAAGCTTCTGATTGTGCTGTATAGTCTTTCTCATAATCATTCTCTATCTGGAAGCTGTCTGAGAGCCAACCAAGAGTCCTTATTAAAATAAAAGGAATTCCTGTCACCTGGGAGATTCCAGTGCAATTAGGAACTCTGAGGAGTCAAAGTCAAACACCAATTTTAGAACAAAATATGTTTCTGGCATGACTATCACTCAGAAAAATATGGTAATTTTTTAAGGAGTTCTGTACCAAGAACTTGGGGCAAAGACAAAATTTATATTTAATATATTATACACCATAATCTGCAGATACAACAATGAATCTAATGTTCAAAATGGAACAATAAATTAAGGCAGATGGCAGGTACCAGATCGCTCACTGTTGGAATGAAAAGTTATAAGTAATCAAGGGGCAAAGGCAGAGTTATCAATCATAATGCACTGGAGACATCAGCACAAACGCATGTTCAGCCTCACACACAGACAGTTCCACTTGAAAACCTTATGATTAAGTGTGTGAGTAGATTAGGATGCTCATACATGTGTGGGTCTGCACGGTTGAGAGGCAGTGAGAACATCCAGAGGCCAGATGAGGTTTTCATACCTCTCTCAAATGTAAGGAACCAGAGCTCTTTGAGGAAGTGGCTGACACTAGGACTGGGACAGTAAATATGGGAGCCAGGGTCATTTCAAGTCATAAAGCAAGGAATGTGGGACAAAACCATGAAAATATGTTAAAGGAAAACAGGAGCTAATGGAAAGATCTCCCAGTGGAAAGCATTCCAATCACTAAAGCAGAAATGAATTGAGCTACAGAATATTGAGAATTGGAAAACAACCACAGCTTAAGGCAACTATCCAGATGTGCACAATGCACAAATAATGATGTAACAGGTAAACGAGTGCAGAATTCCAAATAACTAATGTGCACACTTGGCTTTGGAAAAGGCACAGACCCCCCCACTCCCCAGGTGGTGGCACAAGAGGAACAAGGGCAGCACAGTCTGAGTAACTCCAGATGTGGTTGTTTTATGGGAAAAAATACTTTACCTGCTATAAATCACAAAGGGTTGCTGGATGCCCCAACTCTTGAACGTCTCCAAATTTCATTGAACTCCTATGAAATGTTATTACATACATCTAGTTATAGGGGTAATGATAACAAAAGGACCCGTAGGGGCTGGGATGTAGCTCAGTGATAGCATGCTTGCCTAGTATGCATGAGGCCCTGGGTTCCAGATCCAGCACCATAGGAAAAGGGGGATCTGTGCTTTATCTGTGTAATCAAATAGAAAATGAATAATCACTGCTCTTAAGAAAACATGTTGGAGCTGAGACATAGCTGAGGCTCCCAAAATTAACACTCTCCTTACCATGGACTGCAGAAGTAGCTTGTCATGAGGAACAGTGTCCCCTCAAGGACATCATCAGCAACAAAAGGATTTATTGACTCCTGGAAAGAAAAGTGACATAGTCTACCTTAGGAAATTATACATAAATTGAGAACATGAGAATGATATTCTCCCAGACAGACCATAACAGACAACTGCAGCAGGCGTAGTGTGGAAGCCATTGTGTCAACCTCTCCAAAATGACTAAACCCTATCTGCACTTTGTTCGATTCACAATATTTTTTTTTTTTTTTGTAGGGGTGGTACCTGGGATTGAACTCAGGGGCATTTGACCACTGAGCCACATCTCCAGCCCTATTTTGTATCTTATTTAGAGACAGGGTCTCACTAAGTTGCTTAGCACCTCACTTTTGCTGAGGCTAGCTTTGAATACACGATCCTCCTGTCAGCCTCTCGAGCCACTGGTATTATAGGCATGCACCACCACACCCAACGTTCAGTTCACAATCTTAATGTCAAATTTCTGCTTTTTGTTAATCCAAATACAGTAAAAAGTATATGTTTTATTTTAATGAACTCAATCAACAAACATGATATATTTTCACCTGTTAAAGACAGAATTTCTTTTTCTAAAATTTAGAAAGCCTATTAAAAATTTTATATTCATCAGAAAATTGCTTTCATTCCTCATAAGCAAGAAAATTAACACACACTTATACATATGTAACCTCAAAAGAAGAAATTCATTTGCTGAGCCACTTTTTAAAGTATTTTTGAATAGAGGGGAAATAGTAAAGTTTCCAGTGAAAATCCCTGACACATGGTACAACACACTTGTAATCTCAGCTAATATGTAGGCTGAGGAAGGGGACCAAAGTTTGAGGCCAGCCTGGGAAACCTGGCAGGTAAGGATATAGCTCAGCAATAGAGCCTCCCTGAGTTTGATCCCCAGTACTGTCAAGAAAAAAAATCCTACAATATATAAAGCACAGTGTTTATTAGAAGGCCCATTTTCTTGCTTACAAGGAATAAAAGCAATTTTCTGATGAATGTAAAATTTTTAATAGGCTTTCTAAATTTTAGAAAAAGAAATTCTGTCTTTAACAGGTGAAAATTTATTTTAGTAAATGGATATGATTTGCAGATTGTGGTTACTGATTTACCTCTTACATATCCCAATGACTTAAGTCCTGAAGAAATGTCATCTTAGAATGATTTTAGATATCATGCAATATTTATAGTTAGCCTCAAAAATATCACCACTCTGTGTCTTTAAAAACTGATTCAGATTTTTTTGCTTAGAACAATCTAATCCAAATTTGTAACATACCTTGGAGTGTGTGGATAAATATATAATCTTTTTAAACACTACCCTGCCAAACATATTTCCAGTGCTGGGAATGCTAGGCAAAGACTGAGCTACCCCAAAGACATTTCAGTAAGCAGAAATTAATTACAAATCACTTAAGATTTTCATAAGAAATTGCCAGCAAGACACTTCCAGCAAAAACAAGATACAAAGTATATTTAAAAAATATTGTTTGATGGTGGAATGTGATGGACATCACATGAATTAATGTGAACATATTTTATATACAGAGATATGAAAAATTGTGTTCTATATATGTAATAAGAATTGTGATGCATTTTGCTGTCATGTATTTAAAAAATAAAAGCAATTAAAAATAAATAAATAAATAATACTGTTGATGAAAAATAGAAGTACATAAGATTAAGGAATTCTGTAGAAAACTAAAAAGGGAAGTAAAATAAAAATCAAATGCAAAAACACTTGTCACATCAACCTGAAAATTTAGATAGAGGAAATGAGTGACTTTTGAGTAAAAATACACATTAATAAAATGACTCAAAATATCAAACGGACCAATCAGCACAGAAGATCTTGCAATGATGCCGAGTTCCACTGCAAAAGACCCCTGGACTGTAGAGGCTCGAAACTATGTTAAATGACTCTCACAAATCCTAATTTTAAATAAGATGGTCCAGATCTACAGAAAGAAAGAAGAGAGGTAGCTTTTTCAACTCATCCTTGTATACTATCAAAGCCTGGCATAGTCAAGAGTTTGTCTGTGTGGGGGTGGTGATTTCTACACAACAGATGTTATTTTCTGTGCTACTGTTAATATGATGTGACTTTCTCAACCAAAGAAAGTAATGAGTTAACTTCCGTGAATGTCATGGAATAAACGTTAGCAAATTCTGGCTTCGCATACAAAATATATTTCAATAATGCTGCAAGTTTTCACACACCTGTTTTTCAATTTTTCAACTCTATTACTTTAGCACTATAAGGAAAATGAACAATCAAAACATGAATAACAGTAGTGGTGTGGTGGAACCCTCCCTGGGCTCAGCAGTGACTCTGGGGTGCCTCACTGGCTTCTATTGTGACCCTCCAAATGTGTCAGGGCTTCTCCTTCCTCCACACCAGGTTTTTACTCACATGGACCCAGAGTCGGTGTGCTGAAGAGCCATCAGAGCCTCAGTGGAGGGGTGCTTTCCTAAAATAACCCTTGCTAAATTAGGCAAGAAAACCAGATGAATATAAAGGCTCCCTCCAAAAATGTCTCCAGCATGCCAATGCCCCTGAACAGGCAAAACCAACAGGAGAGAACTACTGTGTGGTTGACAATGACTTTTTTATGTTCCACAATATATTTAAGCATTTCTATTTGAAAATTTCTCTCTATTGTTTTCTGTTCATTAAAAATTCTGATATAGGGCTGGGGATGTGGCTCAAACGGTAGCACGCTCGCCTGGCATGCGTGCAGCCCAGGTTCGATCATCAGCACCACATACAAACAAAGATGTTGTGTCCACCGAAAACTAAAAAATAATAAATATTAAAAATTCTCTCTCTCTCTTTAAAAAAAATTCTGATATATAAAAATACTGTGCTTTGTTAAAAGCTGGTAACAAGGCTGGGGCTATAGCTCAGTTGGTAGAGCGCTTGCCTTGCATGCACAAGGCCCTGGGTTCAATCCCCAGCACTACACACACACACACACACACACACAGGCTGGTAACATTGCAACATTAACAAAAATTTACTGTTTAATGAGCTGTCCCTTCCTGATGAAAGTATCCCCAAATTCATTTCTCCCGTTTCTCTGAACATCTACTATACCAACTTGGGGATGAAAGGAGACCACACAGGATTCTTTCTCTTGTGTGGATTTTGATAAACAGAGGCTAGTAATTTTGCTCAGAAAGATTTTCCACCTTCAAAAAGTGAATCAGGAAAAGTGGACTATTGGGTTATAATGCAAACAAACCACACATACAATGACTTAAGAGTATTTATTTCTCTCTAATACAAAGTAACAAGGGAGATTCCAGGGTAGAGTTTTGGAGATCTCTGCTCTCCTCAATCAATTCCTTCTCAAATCACAGTGGCCTTATCCCACCAACAGCTCCCAGTATCACCCTGGGATCATCTGGACTTAAGTCCCACAGGGTATGGGAAATTGGGAAGCACCACAGTCACCAGTCGCTAGATGTGGGCATGACATCCAAGCTTGCATCCACATCCCTCTGGACAGCACTCAGGTCCAGGACACAACAGTAAGGCTGAGAAGTGCAGACTCAGTGTATGTCCACTGAAAGGAGAGTGGGGAGCACACACCTGCCTCTGCCATGCAGCGCACCTTGTGGAAGTTCTCTGAAGCTTGATGACTGCTCTGACAAAGGCTGGCTTTTCTCTCCTGTGAGTGCTTAGGTGCCTACTGAGGTCTGACTTCCTATCAAAAGATTTCCCACATTCTTGAAGCACAGGTTTCTACCTTGTATGAGTTCTCTGGTGCCTGCTGAGGTGTGATTTCTGGCAAAAGGTCTTCCTACACTCATCACACCCATAGGGCTTCTCTCCCGTGTGGGTCCTCTGGTGCACAGTGAGGACAGACTTCTGGTAGAAAGACTTCCCACATTTGCTACATCCATAGGGCTTCTCTCCTGTGTGGGTCCTCTGATGTACAGTGAGGTCTGACTTCTGGTAGAAAGACTTCCCACACTCCTTACATTCATAGGGCTTCTCTCCTGTGTGTGTTCTCTGATGAACAGTGAGTTTTGACTTCTGATAGAAAGTTTTCCCACACTCATCACATTCATAGGGTTTCTCTCCTGTGTGCGTCCTCTGGTGCACAGTGAGGTCTGACTTCTTGTAGAAAGACTTCCCGCATTCCTTGCATTCATAGGGCTTCTCTCCTGTGTGGGTCCTCTGGTGTAGAATAAGGTCTGACTTCTGGTTGAAAGACTTCCCGCATTTGCTGCATTCATAAGGCTTCTCTCCCGTGTGGGTCCTCTGGTGCCTGCTCAGATTCGACTTCTGGTTGAAAGACTTCCTACACTCATCACACTCATAGGGTTTCTCCCCTGTGTGGGTCCTCTGGTGCACGGTGAGGTCTGACCTGCGGTAGAAAGATTTCCCGCACTCGTGACACTCATGAGGCTTCTCCCCTGCGTGAGCTCTCGGCTGTAAAGTGAGGTCTGGCTTCTGGCAGAGAGACTGAGCACCCAAGTCACACTTACAGGGCTCCTGTGTATGTGTTCTTTGCTGTGTCAGGAAGGGCCTCTCACATTCACTGCACACCCAAAGTTTCGTTCTCTGGTGGTGAGTGAGTGTGGGCTTGATGGAGAGGGTCTTTCGGCAGACCCCACACTCATAAGCTCTCCTTCCCACATGGGTTATCCCCTGGACACCAACAGCAAACTGACCACAGCCCTCCGCATAGGCACTGTATTTGCAGGAGGGTTCTCCCAGGTGAACCCTCTCCTGGATGAAGAATATCGTCCCTGTGCCACAGGCCCCATCTTCTCCACCCCGCTCAAGGTCCTGCTGCATTGCTTGAATCTCATGTTGTGGACCAAGATGCTCAGGGTGCCAGAGGGGCTTTCCAGTCAGGTCACAGGCACCAGGCCCCTCTCCTACATGCATGGCATCAGGCTCGCCAGGAAGAAGCATGTTCTGATATACAACAAGCTCATCCATCCTCATTCCTAAGTAGTTTCCATTACTTACAATCAGCTCTGAAATCTGGCTTGAGCTTAAATTAAATGCTCTTTGTAATTCAACTCTCTCTTCGGCTGCACTGCGGCTGGTGATCACAACTTGCCACAGATGTCTTTCTCGACTCTCCTGGCTGGTCTCACTCAGATCCTCCACTTTCTGGATATCTGAAATGATCAACAACAACAAAACATGCCAATGAAGCACACACCTAGGCACTTCTTATGGAATACTTACATAAAGGTTAAGAAGTTTCTTTCTATCCCAGTGGCCCTACTGACTTAAAATATCAAAAATAGGTACTGATGTATGATAAGCATATGCCTTTTCTCCCTAGTAAGTTGAGAGCTACCTCAACATTGGTAGCTTTTACTACGTTAAATCACTCTTTTTCTCTTCTTGTTTGAGTTTTCTTTCTCTTTTAATATCCAAGGAAATATTTAGTCAAAATATCTAACTACCACTTGTCTGTATGTAAAGCTGAGTGCTTCTCATCTGCCATTTGTTTTCCTTCCTTTTGTCTATTTTTTCTTAGTAACTGACCACTTTGTGCCACTTCTTTTCTGATCCATTAGCTCTGAAGATGCTATTTCCCAGGATCTGCTACCACAGAACAAATAGGGCCATTTGTCTGTAACCTAAGCAGCAATGCCCCTGGGGGCAAGCTTCTATATCTACATTTGTTTAGTCTTCCTGGGGAAACAGCTACAAGGCAACTGTGGGGTTTTCAAATCTCTTCCCCACCCTAGATGAAGATGACGTCCATCACATCCCTAGTTCAACCTGACATCCTCTGCTTTTCAGAACTGTAACAGGCAGGGTCTACACCCATTGCCGCCGTGGGCACTCCCTCCCTGCTGATCTAAAGGTTTTTTTCTGCAACCCAGGCTGTGCCTGCCATCACTGAGAAGTCTTCCAGCTGAGAGCACAGCCCTGGCACTCTCCTGTTTCTGGAGCATGCACCCTGCTTGAAGAATGTACTGATATTTCAACAGTCTCCTGGTTTCACAGAAAACAACTCTTGCACGCATCTCACTCTCCTTGTTGTTTTCATGTGTCCCACAAAGAGAAAGGGAAAATGTTCACTTCAATAACTCCACTCCCAAATAGAAACCTATGCTCTCACACCCTTGGTTCACCTGGCCTTGAAACACAGATCTCTAGTTCTCCTCCCAACTGGGGAAAGACTATGAGAGGAGCTCAACAGCACACCCACCTCATGTGGATTGGACTCTGCCCATCCCAGCCCCCTGCCAGGGTGTGCTGACTGACCTGAGTGGCTCTGGTCTGGGGGCTCTTCTGCCACCCATGGCTCTGCTCCTTGCTCCAGCTTGATGATCACCTCAGGTTTGGGGATGCAGTGCCCTGTTGGGGGAAATGGTGCAGGACTCTGGCCTACGGTGGGTCCTCCTCAGCATCATAGAATATCATGTCCTGTACACAAAGCTATCTCCTAGATTTCTTTTCTCATTTTTCTTTACTCCTTAGGTGAGCTTTATAAATAATAGCTCTTGACTTTAAATTACAGCTTTAAACTATTAGTTTCCAAAGTCATATCTCCATCACTGATACACACTCTATATTATAAGTTGCATTTGGAAAATCACCTCCTCAAAATTAAGCAGTCCCAAAGTAAACTATAATCTCTCTAAAACAGTTTCCTCTTGGGACCCTTCCCAAAATACACCCCACTCACTCTGCCTTATCCAAGAAAAACATTTTTGGTGGTTCTTATCTCACAACTACATATATTTGGTTTTTCTTTCTCAAAAAAAAATTAAGTTCTTTAAAAGGAGATATATGTGTTTAATCACTGCTGTTATTCCCACAGCCACCAAACACTATCATCTGTGAGTTACCTGCCTGGCAAGCACTGAAAGAACCAGTGAATGCTGTGATAAATATCTGCGGGGGACAGTCCTGAAGTGTGAGGGGGAAGGGGCAACTGAGACTTTAGAGAAGCTTGCTGAGAAAAAAGCCCAGGAGCCGTGGGATGGTGGATGGACATAGGACAGCCACCTGTGAAGACTGTAGGGCGCAGGTGTCTGACTCAGAGGTAGGACCAGGGGAAATGCCTCATCCAGCTCACTCGGCACACATGGGCTGGGCTCTGCCCCTCCCGCCCCCTGCCCAGGATATGCTGACTGACCTGGATGGCTCTGGTCTGGGGGCTCTTCTGCCACCCACGGCTCTGCTCCTTGTTCCAGCTTGATGATCGCATCAGGTTTGGGGATGCAGTGCCCTGTTGGAGGAAATAGTGCAGGACTTTGGCCACACTGCTACCCAGGGTCCTCTGAGGAACAACAATAGTATGGCTTCTGGAGGAGGGTAATGAAGGGATCAATATGAACCTTTGTTAGTGGAACCCCATACCCTGACAGCAGTGCTCACACTTCCTCAGAACAAACTTGCTCCTGGCATTACTGAGACCTTCACTCACCCAAGGACACCAGGCTGCTATAGGTCTCCAGCATCACATCCTTGTACAAGGTCCTCTGAGCTTCATCCAGGTCCTGCCACTCATCCCAGCTGAAGTTCACAGCCACATCCTCAAATGACACCAAGCCCTGCAATGGAACATGACTCTAATTCAAATCATCAGTACCAGGTCATGAGTACAAGAAGCCTGGGAGTTCATTCTGTATGTGTGAGCACGCTCTGTAGGTCACTCCGTGGGGAAAAAGTCACAGCAGAAACATCCTGCCCATACTAAAACTGCTCCACGCAGCTTCCCTTGCAGATGTGGGATTGCCTTGTTTCCAGGGACAAAGGGATGGAAAACCCCTTCCCCCACGAGATTATGAACGTATGAGGACATTAAATGTAAGTGCCTACTGAACTAGGGTGTTGAGCTAATTTAAAAGCAAGTATAATGGAAATCAGGGTAACATGGAAATAGGAAAGCCATGTTTTTCTGTGTTATCAGACTGCCCTTCACTGAAGAGGCAGAGCCCCAATCTTCCCCATGAATGTGTTATAAACACAGGGAAGTAATGGTCCAGTCCTGAAACAAGGCAGAACACATATCACATGAACAGAACTGCAAAATGGCAATGTCCAGGTGAGTGACCTTTGGCTCTGAAGTGTTCAAGGAGTTGGTTGTGGGTGTTCTACATTTAACACTTGACTCCAGCAATAAAAAACCTGTGCTCACTGTTGTTAGCATGCTCATAGGTATCTTCATATTTCCTTCCTAAATCCACAAGAATTGATGCACTTGAAAGTGAACATTTCTCACCTCTTATACCACAGGGCGTAAACAATGAGAAGCCAGCAAAAATAAGTGACATGCCCAGATTTGCATTTTAACACCAACTCCTGAAAGGAGAATTAGGGAAGGGCTTCAAGAGGAGAGTCGGGAAGAACCAGGGGACAGGACCACCCTCAGCAGGACCCAGAGAGATAAGTATAAAGAATAGGGAAACAATCCTGGAAAAGAGAAGAAAACAAAAGAAATGGCAGAAACAAAACTTGACACTAACTGCTGTGTAGGGGTTAAGAGGGTGTTTGCCACTAGGCTGTCTTCATGGGCAGCTCCATAGATCCTGATGCTATAAAATAAAAATGGTTTGTAAAGCCCAAGAATCTGATGCACAGAATGTGATGGACACATGGTGCTGAAGCTTCTGCATCATCATGGGGATGTTCTGATGGCAACGGACACGTGACCCAAGCACAGGGAACTCGAAACTGAAGGCAAATGTCCATGAAGTAGTAAGGACTCAGAGGCAACTGAAGCCCAGGGAGTAAATGGCATGCTCAGGAGAAGCTCAGATTCAAAGCAGAAAAGGCATGAGCACAGAACTTAAGGGGACACTCATGTTCACTGACACAGAGAGAATGTGTAAGGCTTACTCCAGCAACAAGGAAAAAGTTCAATATTAAGAATTTTATTTCATCATATTCAGAGCTCACGGAAAAGACTATGACTCAGGAGTCTGTGGCAGGAGGATGGCTGAGCCCAGGAGTTCAAGACCAGCCCAGGCAGAGGCCCCATTTCAAAAAAGATTACTGTGATCATCATGGGGACAACACTGATGAAAAAAAGCTGCAGCTCTGCTGGTTGGGACCTTGGACAGTAAAGTTCAGGCTGAGACAACAACCACAAAACTGGGGAGGGGCAAGTCCTAGGAGTGAGTGAGCTAAAGAATACAAGCCACCAAATCAGCACACAAGATCCACCAGAGTACTGGCCAACTTACACACTTGGGAAACCACAGAGGGATCAACAAGACACTAGTTTTAAAACTATGACTAAGTTGAAGAAAGATCAGGAGAGGAGAAGGAGGGGAGCAGGGGGAAGTCTGAATTAGAACAAATTATATTCCATACTTCAGGGGTAGAGCTCTCACCTAGCATGTGTGAGGCACTGGGTTTGATCCTCAGCACCACATAAAAATAAGGGAAAAAATGTATCCTAATGTTTAAAACTAAAAATAATCAATTAAAAAAAACCCAGCCCCTGGAAGCTGAAAGAGATGGAGAATCAGCTACTAATCCTCATAAGGAATATGTTGTTTGGATTTTGAATCCAGTCAGTGAGCTGCCTTATAGAACAAAAATCACTTCTCCAAAGAATTCAGTAGTATCCACAAACTCTAAGGTTTATAACACCCAGGATAAAACTCAGAATCACTGTTCATGTGAAGAAATTGGAAGAAGTGGGTGACTTACGTGTAGGGTGGAAAATCCCCAGAAACCAAACACAGTCCACTCAGCTATGACAGGAGAACAGACTGCTCAGCCACCAAGGACCACCTTCATGTCAGGAAGAAACATAGGAGGACCAGCAGTGGAAAAAGAAACCAGAAGAAAATGCAAAGTCTTTACCAGTAAAAACATTACAAAACCAGAATGGAAGTTTGCCAACTGATTTAGCAGCAGATGAGAAAAGACAAAAGAAAGCAATAGAACCTTAAGATGGTCAATATATATTTTTTGACCTTTATGAAAAAAAAAGAAGAAAAACAGAGTCTCAGAAAACAGTGGGGAAATTTAGAAATAATTCAACATGCACATTACTAGCATTTCAAAAGAAAACAAGTACAGAACACAAAACACAAGTTTATTTTTATTTTATTTTTTTTTTATTTATTTTTTAGTTCTCAGTGGACACAACATCTTTGTTGGTATGTGGTCTGAGGATCGAACCCGGGCCGCACGCATCCCAGGCGAGCGCGCTACCGCTGGAGCCACATCCCCAGCCCAGAAAACACAAGTTTAGAAACCTCCCCAGATGTTGTGACAGCAGTTTATAGGCTCAAGACACTCAACCTCCCTTCATCAGGACAGAAACTATCTGGGAACATAACAGTGGAACTGATGAGATCCCAAGAAAAGAGAGGAGCATGAAAGCAGCCAAAGAAAGGACAGCCACCATGCCTGAGACAGCCACATGTGAGGAACGCCAACTCTCATCATGGAAAGACATCTTCACAGAGTTGACAGAAAAGACACAATCCCACACCAGAGGAACTATCCTAAAGACCATGTAAATTAAAGACATTTTCAGATAAACACAACTAAGACGATTCACTGCTAGTAGGCCCATACTGCAAGATACCAAAGAAGTTCCGCAGCTGCAACAGATTGCCCCAAGAACTGACGAAGACAAACAGAGGAGGATCAGGATCAAAGAAATGGGAAACACTGCACACAACAAATGGATTATAGATAAATTTTCTTCCTCATTTTTTATTTCTTTTTTTGGTACCAGGGATTGAACCCAGGTGCTTAACCACTGAGCCACATCCCCAGCCGTTTGTAATTTTTTATTTTTAAACCAGGTCTCACTATGTTGGTCAGGACCTCACTTAGTTGCTATAGCTGGCTTTGAACTTGCAATCCTCCTGCCTCAGCCTCCCCAGCCACTGAGATCACAGATATGTGCCACCGCACCCAGCACTTTTCGTCTTCTTAATCTCTTTAAAAGATATATGATAGTTTAAGCACAATTACTACAACACCTAGGTAACTCCTAATGTATACAGATTCATCAGGTAACTAACCGTGTACAAAGACAAAAAAGCAGAAAGGACAGAGGTTATACAGGGAATCATTCCACTGAAAAGTACTTGCATTTTACAGGAAGCTATATGGCAGCACTGTAAGTATGACAAACTGAAGATCCTCAAAGGATGGTGAACAAAATACAGCACGATAGCTCTCTATGACTGCCATAGCAAAGAACCAGCCCAGGTAACAGCAGCTTTCCTTGCCTGTGGAGGTGGGGCTGCAGGATGGGGGCTTCTGCAGCTTCGGCTCTGCCTGAGGATGGCCTTCCTCTGCATGGAGACGCCCTCATTTCTTTCTTGTGACTAAATAGACTGACGAGGTTAGTGCCCCCACATAATCTTAACAACCTTTCCAATGTATACAGAAGGCCCTCCCTGTGGGTTCTGCATCTGTGTATTCAACCAATTTCAGTAAAAAAAAACATTTGAAAAAAATTAACTCTGTACTGAACAAGTGGAGTTTTTTTTACATTGTCATTATTCCCTGAACAAAGCAGTATAACTATTACAACTATTTACACAGCATTTAAATTGTATTAGGTATTATAAGTAATTTAGAAATAATTAAAGTGTATGGGAAGATGTGCATGGGTTATATGCAAATACTACAGCATTTTACATAAGAAACTTGAGCATCTACAGATTTTGGTACCTCTGGGGTTTCCTGGAATCTGTGCCCTACAGACGCCAAGGGAAGACTACACTAAAAATTTTAAAAGACAGGAAAGAGGAAACAGAAACAAATATTAGACGAAACAAACAGAAAACAGGTAGTAAAATGGTAGTGCTAAGTCTATCATACTAATGATTTAATGTAAATAGAGTACTTAAGGCAGAGAATCTTGGACTTGACAAAAAAATAGACTCAACAATATGCTCTCCATAAAGATAATTTAAATATAAAGACACAAAACCAACTAAGTAAATATAGACACTGACTGGGGGCTGGGGATGTGGCTCAAACGGTAGGGCGCTTGCCTGGCATGCGTGCAGCCTGGGTTCAATTCTCAGCACCACATACAAACAAAGATGTTGTCTCCGCCAAAAACTAAAAAAATAAATATTAAAATTCTCTCTCTCTCTTTAAAAAAAATATAGATACTGACTGAAAGCAAAAGGATGAAAGATACACTATGCAAAAATAATAACAAAAAAGCTCAAGTAGAGCTACCAGAGGAAATAAACTTCAATATAAAACAGAGCACAGACAAGAGACCACTCATGGTAATAACAGTTATGAATGTGTGTGCACCTAAAAACAAAGTCTCATGGGACATGAAAAAAAAGCCACAAAACTAGAGAGGGAAATCAAACCCTCCACCATTATGGCTGGGAATCAATACTCATCTTGTAGTAACTGATGGGACAACCAGACAAAAGACATGAATGGCACCACTCTAACCTGACACCCAGAGAGAAGAGGACTCAAGGTGAAAATCATGAGCATGCTCCATGTCCACATGGAACTAAATTAGAAATCAACAACAATAACAAAAACAGAACTTTACCTAAATACTAAGTGACGTAAAAGAAGAAAGCACGGGGAAATTAAAGTGCACCTGGAACAAAATATACTTATTGTAAGACTGGCACTCATGGCAGGTCAAAGGCAGCCACAAACTCTTTCCCCTTCTTAGGGTGGGAACAACGCCCCTACAGGTAGAATCTGTGCCTGCACAACCAGCTTAGTCAGAATGTAGCACAGCTCAAACAATAGTAAAAGTTAGAGATGAAAGACTGTCCTCAACTTGAGAGGTAGAGTTGTTAAAGTTCAGACTGAATATCAGTCTCTGAATAAAAGGATGACAATCATCTCACACATTATGTTATACTAACAAACTATAACTGTGAATTTTAAATGTTAAGAAAAAATATAGGGAAGTAACCTCATGACACTGGGTTTAACAATTCTTTCTTGGATACTATACCAAAAGCATAAGTAACAAAAACCAGTAAGTTGAATTATATAAAATTGAAATCTTTTGTGCATCAAAGGACACTATCAACAGAATGAAAAGATAATCAATGGAACGGGATTCATATATAAGATAGTAACATCCAGAACATGTAAAACAAAATCCTACAACTCAAAAAAACCCAAAACCTTGTGGTTTAGTCAGCTTTTTCACTATTGTAACTAAAAGATCCAACCAGAACAACTTTAGAGGAAGAAGAGTTAATTTAGGGCACAGTTTCAGAGGTCTGAATTCAGAAGATTCCATTCCTCCGGGCTCAAGGTGAGGCTGAACAAAGTGGCAGAGGAATGTGGCAGAGGGAAGCAGTTCACATGATGATAAGTAAGCAGAGAAAGAGATTCCACTTGCCAGATAAAAAATATATACCCCAAAGCCATGTCCCCAATGTCCACCTCCACCAGCCACATCTACCAGCTTCAGTTATCACTCAGTTAATCCCTAACAAGAGACTAATTCACTGATTGGGTTAAGACTCTCACAACCCAATAATTTCTTCTCTAAACCTTCTTGCTTTGGCTCACAAGTGATATTTTGGGGGACACCTCACATCTAAACCAAAGTGAGCAAAGGATTAAATAGTTATTGCTACAAATAATACATACAAATGGTTGATACTGCAGTCATTAGAAAAATACAAATCAAAATCACAATGAAATATCCCTCCATACCCATTAGGTACAAATGATTCAAATCTGTGCATCTCATTCTCTATATATCTTTTAACCAACCCTTGTTCAAATGTGCCCCACTAACCCCTGAACACTGGATAATAAATAAGCATAGTTCCTGAGAGATCAAACCTGTCATTTGAGCACTCATGTCCTTCAGATTTTGCAAAGAGTAATATTTCCACTGCACCAAGATTACTACATTTGTTTGTGAGCAACAAAAGCTCCTCCCCCTATATTGGCCCTATACACATATATTAGCTAACATGAAAAGAAAAAAACAGAGCAGCAAAACTTGACATCAAGACCAGAACTGAGAGGGAAGGAGGAAGCAGTCCTGGAGAAATTCTATTTTGTTGCTTGGGTCACTGGCTGGAAGGTGGCAATTGCTAGCATAAGGGATGAGAGGATATGGATGAGAGGATTAGATTCATGAAGTCTGAGGTGCCTTTGGAATAGCAGCAAAGAAGCATTCAACAGGAAGATGAATCTATAGTCTAACAGTGGAAAAAGGTCCAAGCTAGAAATAGGAATGTCAAATCAAGGGCCATATCAGTCAAAAAACTCAAGAGTAAGAGGAATGGGGCCTCAGATGGAACACTTGAAGGAAAAAAAAAGGCAAAAAAAAAAAATCCTGGGAAGAAAAAAATCACAAGAGGTCAAAGAAAATAAAAGGTGGGATTTCTAAAAGATCATGGACAGAGGTCTTAAATATGGCAAAAGATTCAATAGTCAATGGGTCTGACTATAATTTATTTAGGTTACCGGTAAGCGTTTGACAAAATGAACTAAGACTTCATTGATTGGGCTAAAGTACAAATGAGTGGGAATACACACCAGAAAATCCAACTTTGCAGTTAGCTGCTTACTTTACAGCCACATAAGCTGAGAGAGATGTGTAGACAGTTTTTTCATTACATATGGTCAATTCAATCCTCCAGGCCACCCAAAAGCTATCTGGGATCAACTATTTTAGCAACTCCAATAAAATCTCATTAAGGTAGCTAAATGTGACCAATGAAGACAGCGTTTCCACCTTGGGTTCAGCAAGTCTTCATATCCCAGAAGTTAGCATGCTCGCCTTGTGGGTTTGTTGAATTATGTAAAAATTATGCCTCCCTTTTTTTTGCCACAACATCAGAAAGACCAGAGACATATATGCACTCAACTTAGATGATTCTAAAGTCTTATAATCTGCTAAAACTACATGCCAACTTCATCTTATTTGTATGCATTTCCTAGAGGCTGAATCTTACTTTTCCACTTTTCCACTTAATTCTCAGACCCCATAAAGGTCATTAAATAAAATGTAAAACAGAATGGAGAAACAACTCACCAGAGATGTATCCATTTTTGTTTGCTCTTGGAAATGCACAGAGGGCTCTGGAAGCATAGCTAGGAAAGGTGGTGAATGGAGTGGAGTCATGGAGAATTGGTATGGCTCAGATTCTCCTGCTCAACACACTATAGAGAAGCTGAAACAGAAATTTTAAAAAGCCTCTATATGGAAGAGAACCCTCTATGTTTCAGTATGGACACCAAAGTTCCCACTGAAGACATACCCACAATCCCACTAATTGGTAAAGATTAGAAATACAATTAATTCATTTTGAGTTACTTAAAACAACTATTACCTACAGATTTAGCAACAAATTAACATTTCCCAAAGAAATAAAAACAAAAACTGTTACAGATATATACTTCACAAGTGAATTCTTTTACTACTGATGCAGGATACCGCAGAGGACTCTATGTAAGCTTTTCCACCACACCCCTTGCTTTTGCATACTTAAGTTTCATGAAAAGTATGCATGTGCCGCCCATGATGGCACATGCCTGTGATCCCAGCAGCTTGGGAGGCTGAGGCAGGGGGATTGCAAATTCAAAACCAGCCTCAGCAAAAAGCAAGGCACTGGGGCTGGGGTTGTAGCTCAAGTGGTAGAGTGAGCACCACATAAAAATAAAATAAAGATATTGTATCCACCTAAAACTAAAAAATTAATTTTTTTTAAAGAGAGAGGGGGGGACAGAGACAGACAGAGAGAGAGAGAGAGAGAGAGAGAGAGAGAGAGAGAGAGAGAGAATTTTAACATTTTTTATTTTATTTTTTCTTAGTTCTCGGCGGACACAACATCTTTGTTGGTATGTGGTGCTGCTGAGGATCGAACCCGGGCCGCACGCATGCCAGGCAAGCGCGCTACCGCTTGAGCCACATCCCCAGCCCCAGAAAATTAATATTTTTTAAAAGTAAGGCACTAAGGAACTGAGACCCTGTCTCAGTTGGGGATGTGGCTCAATGGTTGAGTGTTCCTGAGTTCAATCCCTGGTACCAAAAAAAAAAAAAAAGTATGAATGTTGCAACCCATCATTTTGGACCCATAGTTATATAGGAAAAATATACATAATATACACTTCTTATAACACTGTTCCAGTAGTGGTTCACAACAAGCCATCTCTCTGTATACAAGCACTCATACAGTACCACAAACCTGGACTCTGCTATTTATGTTACTGCCTTGGCCAATGAGACAACAGGAAATGTCACACACATTTGAAAAGCACTTGCCCACTGGTGCTGGTCTCTTCGGACAAAGTCATGCTGTGAAGAAACCTGGGGCTACATTGCTCTAGCCAAGAGCTAGCGCAAATTACTAGCCATGCAAGTGTTATGGCAAGCAGCCTCAGTTGAGGCACCCTATGTCCAAAGCCTCAAGTGTGATCCAGACAACACTAGCAAAAAATTTCCAGCTGAATTCCTTCCAAAATGTGGAGCCACAGAACCTCAAATAAATGAGTGCATATTTTTCTCAGTATGTGTCAGTTGGTTAGGGTTAGCAAATGCTTATATACTAATCATCCAGAATGCAATTTTTTAAAAATATTTTTAGCTGTGGATGAACACAATTTACCTATTTTTATGTGGTGCTGAGGATCAAACCTAGTGCCCCACACATGCTAGGCAAGCACTCTGCCACTGAGCCACAACCACCCAGCCCAAGAACTCAATGTTTTTGTTTTGGGTTTTTTTTGGGGGGGTGGTACTTTGGACTGAATTCAGGGGCACTCGACCACTGAGCCACATCCCCAGACCTATTTTGTATTTTATTTACAGACAGGGTCTCACTGAGTTGCTTAGCAACTCGTTTTTGCTGAGGCTGGCTTTGAACTCATGCTTTCTGACTCAGCCTCCTGAGCCACTGGGATTACAGGCATGTGCCACCAAGCTGGACAAGAACTCAGTGTATTTTAAGGGACAGTCTTAAAATACAATCAAGTTAGCTGCATGGCCACATGGACAAGTACTGAAAATCACAAGCAATGTCAACTGCATGGACTTCAATAAGAATACTGGTGTAAGTGGAGGCCACCTAAATCATTAAAAAGAAAACATTTCCAGATCAATAGACTGTTTTAAGTTTTGCTGCATCATAAAAGGTATGTTTACTTCAAAAAGATAGTTTGTTACATGTTGAGTATCCCTTATTCCAAATGCTGAAGACCAGAATTATTTCAAATTTCAGAGTTTTCTGGATTTTGGAATATCTGCATAGATTTTTTTTAAGTTATAGGTGGACAAAATACCTTTATTTTATTTATATGTGGTGCTGAGGATCGAACCCAGGGCCTCACAAGTGCTAGGTGAGCGCTCTACTGCTGAGCCACAACCCCAGCTCTCTGCATAGATTTTAATGGTTATATACCTAGTCCAAAATAGTTTCAAATTTCATATTTTTGGGTTAAGGATGCCTAATCTATACTTAAAAGAACACACTGTGCCATATTTTATTTACATTTATGAAATTAGTTTGGAGAAGTGTGATCCAGCATAATTTTTTCCATTTTAATAACAGGCTCATTTTATTACCAAATTTATTATTTTTAAAAATAGACAAATTACATTAGGTAAGAAATACTTGTGTTATCAACATTTTAAGGTGACAATCCATAAGAAGTACTAGGGATAAAAAAAAGAGACGTGTTTAAGGCAATGTGTTTTAAAGTACAGTTTATGCTACATGGATAGTTTCCAAACAAACAAACAAAATCTCCAACAGTGAAAATAATACTAGTTGTTTTGATTAAATTTGTAGCAAAATTAATAATATTAGCTAAAAAGTCAGGATGCCTAACATTTACGTGACTCTCATGTGATCCTGTGTGAGGCACATCATCTTAGAACCAATTACTTCATCTTTCATATAAGACAGAAGGACCCTGGCAAGCCCTTCCTGAGCTACCAGCGAGAACCATCAGGACAGAGGGAGCACCTGCACATCTCTAGACAAGCCAAATTTGATGAGACTGGCTTTGAAAGAGCTCAGATTCTGGAAACAATGGGGGCACGGATTGGAGGAACTAGAATGTGGTTAGAGAGCACTGTAGCCAGATCCTCTCTGGTGCAACAGGATATCCCTCTACTCCAGACCACAATCCTATGCCTCCTCCAATAAGTAACATTTGCTAGGCCATGACTTATCCTTCAGCCCAGTTCATCTCTCTCTCCTGAAAGTTGGTCCATACCTTCCCAACAGCACCTTGTGGGTGAGAGCTTCAGATGAGGTAGCACTACCCAAACCTTGCGCACTCTGGGCAGGAGGACCAACTGCTTAGGTCATGCAAGGCTAGTATCCTCCCCTTCCTGGGACTCCTCTTATCTTAAGTGCTAGTGAGAGAATTCAGACCTGAGGGGTGCTCTTTCAGGAGGGATTCCGATCCATAGGGCGTCCTCCTTCAAGCTTTATCACACCTACTTAATTCTTAAAAACATAGGACCACCCCAATCTCCTGCGTATAATCTTCTGTAGACTCAAACCAAGAGCCCTAGGCGGGCTACACGGTGGCAGGGGCGGGGGATACAACTGCCACATCGCAGGATTGTCCACGTACACTTCACCACCCTCTGGGAACTGGGGGGTAGTTCACCAGGGTCGCTGCCAGCCTCATCTCACAGACCGGTAAACTGAAGGTCGCTCCGTGGCACAGCGGTCTGCACAGCTCCACCAGGCCCGCTCGCTGGGCCAGCTTCCTATACAGAAGGCATACAGGGCCTCCGGCCGCTTGGACTCCGACCAGGCTGTCACGACAGCCCACCCAAGGGCCGCGGCCCCGCGCCCGCCCCGAGGAACTCACGGAGCGTCGCCTCGGGGAGCCCTACCGCGGCTCGCACCTGCACTTCGGTGCCCCGCCTGCGACCCATTCACGGTTCGGATCCCAGAGCCCGCCGAGGCCAGTGTGCCTCTGCCCGCAACGCACCAACCTTCTGGCTGGCCGCGTCGGAGGGCCGCAGGGACCGGAACTTCCGGGCGGGAAACTCCGGGAGTGGGCGGGGCACCGCACGCGCTGGAGGAAACTGGAACGCGCTCCCGGGTCTCGCGTGGGCGGCCTCTCGCGATAGGAGACACTTCCCACAAGCCTCTGCGCCGTGCGCTGGTGCCACGGGAAGAAACTGTTCGCGGACTGCGGCGGTACCCGAGGTGGCCGGTGTCCACACCCAGAGGTCTGTGGCTGTGAAGGGCGTGGTCGTTGTCTGGTGCGCCCTGAAACACCGCAGTTACGAATCATAACGGCCCCTCTGGACACCTCTTCGAGGCATGTGTTTTCTGCCACTAGCCTGGCTGTGTCCGCGGACCGTGTTCCACGGGCGGACATCCTGCTCTAGCAGGTCACGGAGTCGATGCTCCGGAGCCTCTTGCAGGTTGCATTTCCGAAGTCTGCTAATTGTTTGCCCAGGAATTGCCAATTTCGGGCCAGCCATCTATCAGATCTCTAGTTTGTGAAATGGACTTGAACTTTGTCTTTCGCTTCTGGATTTCTGACACGCACTGGAGTTTCTGGATCTGGGCCACCACCATGGCTCCTCAAGCAGGACATGCTGCTTGAGGGTCACAGTTGGTGTGTACTTGAGAGGAGGAGAAGGGAGTTAGGGGTGGGGTCGATGGCGCTGTGAGGCTGGCGCCCTTGCCCAAGACTCACCACTGTCTTCCTCTGTTGGAATTATCTAGTCCTATGCTACAACCCCCAGTGATTGTAGTCTACAGATCCAGAAGCTAAGCCTTGATCTTCCCAGAGCCCGCATCCCTCAAACATTGGAATCCCTGTCTCCCTCAGAGCCCTGGATCCCAGGCTTCTCTCTTGAACACCGTCGGTACACACGACGTTGGTGCCTGATATAAAGTCCTGTTGTATGTGGGTTGATAGTCCCTCTCTTTATGTACCTCAGTCTTTTCTCCCAGAATGGGAAGACTAAGGCACATTTCCTTAGCTCCCACCTTAAACCCACCTCTAATGTAATCCATTTCTTTCCCCTATAATGGCACATTACTCAGAGCCAAGGAGAGAATCCAGGACCAGCCCACCACATTTCCAACACTAACTGTGTTGTATTGTTTCAGTGTTCAAGTTCACATTTTTTTGTTGAATTTATTCCTAATTATTTTTTATATTACCGTAATATAAATAGAATTGATCCCTTAATTTCATTTTTTGATTGTTCATTGCCCATGATAGAAGTACAACCAATTTTTTATATGGATCCTGTATCTTGTTACTTCACTGAACCTGTTTATTCTAATAATTTTTAGTGAGCTCTGAATGATTTTTTTGGGGGGAGGGTACCAGGAATTGAACTCAGAGGTGCTTCACCACTGAGCCACATCCCTACCCCGTTTTATTTTTTATTATTTTGAGACAGAATCTTGGTAAGCTGCTTAAGGCTTTGCTTAGTTACTGAGGCTGGCTTTGAACTTCTGATCCTCCTGCCTTAGCCCCTAGAGCTGCTGGGGATTACAGGCAAGCATCGCTGCCCATATTATTAATACCAGTGATGAGAATCGGCTGAGTCCTATTTCCCAGAAGCAGGCCAGAGGACCCCCCCCCCCCGAAGATCCCTGCAACAACTAAGCTAAACAGAATTTTTGAGGGTCTCTGGAGCCTTCACAGAGGTGTTTGCATCTCAAAGGACTATAGTCAGGTCCTGCAGAGCTAGCTGGTAGGAAGACTGGGGAGAGGGACTCTCCCTTTCCCAGATACAGATTTTTAATAGTGTCCTTGGCCTGAAATGGGTCCCTGGAACAGTGAAAAAGCTGCTTTTATGTGAACTTCTACAGATTGTGAGCCTCTGAGCCCCTTCCCTTACACACTGGGTATATAAAGTTCTAAAACTTTCTAAACTCAGGATTTCAGAGGGGTGATTTGGTAGAGGCAAAAAGCCTCCCTTTGGGGCTAGGGCTGTAGCTCAGTTGGTAGAGTGCTTGGCTTGCATGCACTTAGACCTGGATTTGATTCCCCAGCGTGCATGTGTACACACACACACACACACACACACACACACACACACCACCTTTGAATCTGACTGCAGCCAATAAACCTGCTACCTGCTATTTCTTGGTGTCCTTCCTTGTTTGTCCTACTTCATCCCCAGATTTGAAGAGTGAACACAGGAGAAATACCAAGGCAACCATAGAAAAAAAGTTTTATTTAAAGGATAGAATAGAATAGAGATAGTGTAACAGGAGTCCACTTAATGCTTTGAATACAACTCTTGCTGCTCTTGACACTGCAACTTATTTTTAAAATGGTCTTGTTTTTTCCTCTTCCTCTCTCCTGGCTTCTCCCTAATCTTTCTCCCATCCTAATCTCAGGGAAAATATGTTTACCTTTCTTCTCCATCCTAGGCAGAGTTATTGGTCCCTGAGTACACACCCACCATAGGAAAGAAGTAATCCAAACTTTGGGGATGGTACCAGAAGATCTCAGAAACTCCTCAAAATTAACAAGTGAATTACAGCTCCAACAGAGAACACATGGAATATAGCCTTTGAGTCACCTACAACCAAAAGTTCCCTGTTCCTGCTGATGGGCAGAATCACAGCCTCTGGGACAGGACTCCTTGGTGTTTCTCCTTTGCTAGCAAAGCAATAAACCTTTTTCCTTTTTCTCAAAACTGTGTCTTTGTTATTGGATTGGCATCAAGGACAAGGACTGAGCTTTCTTTCTTTTTTTTTTTTTTTTAAAGAGAGAGTGAGAGAGGAGAGAGAGAGAGAGAGAGAGAGAGAGAGAATTTTTAATATTTATTTTTTAGTTCTCGGCGGACACAACATCTTTGTTGGTATGTGGTGCTGAGGATCTAACCCGGGTCGCAGGCATGCAAGGCGAGCGCGCTACCGCTTGAGCCACATCCCCAGCCCCAAGGACTGAGCTTTCAGCAAAACTGCCAGGTGTTTAAGACCAAGTTGGTCAAACTGACTCGTTGTTTCTATCTACTAACAGTCAGCTGAGATTCCTCAGAGATCATCACCCTTGTGGACATGTGCAAAGCATCCTGGCTCCTTTAACTTTTCTTTACCAGTGGTGCCGCTTGCCAGGATGGGTTGGGGTCCTATATGGAAATTTAAAAGGAAAAACTTTTTTTTTAATGTAATGTAAAATGTACACTTGTGTCAGGCCTACCAAAAGTAAGTAAAGCTGAAGGCTACAAAGGAAGGGTTCTTGAGTGAGAGTGCCTAATAATAATGATCACAAGAGTCACAAATTTGTCCTGAGTTAATTTGAGCCTGATTTCATAGACTTACAAATTTCCTAATCTCCCACATTGATGAACTTGGTCTGTTTTTTATTGATAAGATTATGAGTTCCTGTCCTTATGGTTTTCAGAGACTGGCTGAAATACTGTGGTTTTTTTTTTTTTTTTTTTTTTTTTTTTTGTGTGTGTGTGTGTGTGTGCTAATTATTTGCAAAAAAAAAAAAAAAAAAAAAGTAATGCTTTGCTGTCTTTATTGTTGTCTTAGGATGATCCCTGCCCTATGAATGCCTTGTCCAGTCACCTGCCATCTTCCACTGTGTACCTCAGGACTGCTCTGATGATGAATGCCCTTAACTGTCCACATCCCACCTGATAGAGAACAAGAACTTTGGGTTACTTCCCCCAACTTTGCTCCTTTTCAGCAGGAAGCAGTTTGGAGATGTTATCGCCCATTTTTCCATATAAGTAGACTGCAGAAAGCTGGGCATGGTGGCACATGCCTATGTAATCCTAACAGTTCAGGAGGTTGAGACAGCGGGATCTTGAGTTCAAAGCCAGCCTCAGCAACTTGGTGACCCCTTGTCTCTAATAAAACATAAAAAAGGACTGGGGATGTGGCCTGGTGATTAAGTGCCCCTGGGTTCAATCCCTGGTATGAAAAAAGAAATTTAATATAGAAATTGACAGTGGCAACACTTCTCTGAGGAGAAGGGGCCCCAGAACTGGGTGTCTGAGGAAGTGGGGGTGTCCTTCTCCTTTTATGCATTTTAGATTTCCTTTGTTCTCATGCTATCCCCCATCCTGCCTAGATGGCCCAAAAAGTGGAGTGGAAATGATCCACGGGTGGGGAAGGAGCCTTACAGGGGTACAGGCAGGAAGGAAGCAGCCCAGGGGCCATTAATTAACAACTCTTTGTAGGGAGGAACAATTCTCTGGAAACAGGTAACCCTGGCAACAGGTAACCCTGGCAACAGGTGGGGGAAAAGGAAGTAATTTAGAGGTATTAATATTTCATTTCCTTTTGGGGCTGGGTTGTAGCTTAGTGGTAAAATGCCTGCCTAAGGCACTATGTTCATCCCTGGCACCACATAAAAATAAACAAATAAAATAAATAAAGGTATTGTGTCCATCTACAACCAAAAAAATATTTCATTCCTTTTTAATCAGTTTCCATCTTCCCAGCCCAATCATTCATTACCTACACTGACTATCCTTTCTGCCACCCCTCACCTACCAAGATCATATGATCTTTAAAGATAATTACGCTTGTTCCTTTCAATATAAATACTTTTACTTCTGTTGCCAGAATGCCCTTGCTAGCACCCCCAGTGCGATGATGAATAAAAGTGGTGAGAGTGGATTCATTACCTTGTTCCTGGCCTTAGGACAAAAGAGTATATGCTTCCTTCACTAAGCATGATGTAGTGTTTTATATTTCCTTTATCTGTTTTAGGATGATCATTTCTCTTCCTACTTTGTAAAATTTTGTTAAACTTGTTTTCTGCATCTAGAGATGATCATGTGGTTTCACTAATTTTTTTGACATGGTTTGTATTATAATTTATTTGACTATTAAACCAACCTAGCATTCCTGGAATGAATCCCATATTATTCACTTCATATGTTGCTGGTCTATTGTATTTGTTGAAGGTTTTTGCATCAATATTTCCTTTGCCTGCCTTCACCTGATCCAGGTGAAGCAGTAGGGTATGACTGACGCATGTGCTGTCTCCCTGTGGAGGCATGAGTGGTTCTCCACCCTCACTAAGAAGCTCTTCCTCCACAGCCAGGAGGCAGCAGCACCACTGTAAGACTGGCTATTTTTTCTTGGCCCTTTTACTTCCTTAAATTTAGTATACAAGTTTAGGTTTTAAACATCCAGCAAACCAGTTTCACCAGTATTAAGGTAGGAGTACTGGGTTTTAACTTTAGTGTTTATAACTTTATAGTGATTTACCCTTTCATTTATCTGGGGGTCAGTAAAAGTAATAAAGTTAGAATTACATTCTGTCTGTTCTGTAGGTAATGTCCTATCATCTCAAATTAACCCAGGTCGTTATATTAGAAATTGTACTTTTGCAAGGCACTAACAGACGATAGTTATAAAAAATACAAGGAAAATATAAAATAAAATTAACAAGAGTAAAACATATTGAGTTTGTATAATAACTATGAACATAATAGCTAAAGGAAATATGGCTGCAGATGTAGCCCTGCAAAGCCTGCTTTACAGGGTTTTTCAATTGCCACATTCCTATGGGAAAATTATTTTCTGTCTTCTGAACTCCCAATGGAAGAGGCTCAACAGGCTGTAGGGATACCAAGTAGAGCATAGAGAATGGTGGGTTTCTCCTAAGGACACCCTATTACTCCCTGAAGCATCCCAGTGGAAGATTCTAAAGTTGATCACTTCTACTATTTGGAAAGAGATAACACTCTTACCCAAAAACAGAAAATATTTTCAGAAAAGGGCTTATTGGACACAGTCCAACAGATCATCCAAAGCCATAAAAGCTGCCTTATGTTTTTTGCCTTTCCTTGGGCTCTTACAGCCCTGGTGCTTATTCTTCTTTTTGGACCTTACATTATCAGTTTGCTTATTCACTTTGTTTCCTTTCGTGTAAAGGCAATAAAATGGAGTCCCAATGGCCATCCCTCCAGACTTCTACCATGGATCCATCAACAGACCCTCTGATATATACCATCAGTCTTGGCCTCTGGATTGGCCTGCTGCTTCCCACTTGTCCTAGAACTTCCTTAGAAGGATATCCCTGTTACTCTGATGATGCCCCTTGTCAGCCTGAAATAAGTAGTCACTGCCCCAACTCCCAACAGTAGCTGGGGTATCCTCTGAGAGAGGGGATTAGGGTCAATGTAGAAGAGCTTAGGTAGCCAGGGTAAGGTGATGAGTGAGGAGGTCAAGGGCAGGGCCAGAACAAAGGAGCAAGGAGAGGGTCTTCTAATGAGGTCAATTTCCTGTTTGACAAAAGGCTCCTGGACACAAGTGGGGGACCCAATCAGATAGACACTTCTATACTTGAGCTCCTAACTAGAGGATCCAATACAAAAACAACAGATGTGGGCTGGGGATGTGGCTCAAGCGGTAGCGCGCTCGCCTGGCATGCGTGCGGCCCGGGTTCGATCCTCAGCAGCACCACATACCAACAAAGATGTTGTGTCCGCCGAGAACTAAAAAATAAATATTAAAAATTCTCAAAAAAAAAAAACAGATGTGTGGGCAGAGGGGGGTACCAATCAATAATAGTAACAAGAATAAATGGGAAGAAAAATTAAAAAGAAATAAATTAAAAGGTACAAAGTTTCAGTTATGCTAGGTGAGTTCTGTGGTCTACTACTATATAGCATAGTGCCTATGGCAATATTTCATATTTAAAATGCACTGAATGAGTAGATCTTAGAGCCAGGCGTGGTAGCGCAGTCCTGTAATCCCAATGGCTTGGGAGGCTGAGGGAGGAGGATCAGGAGTTCAAAGCCAGCCTCAGCAACTATAAGGCACTAAGCAACTGAGGGCTGGGGATGTGGCTCAGTGGTCGAGTGCTCCTGAGTTCAAATCCAAGTAACACCCCCCCCCAAAAAAAGTAGATCTTACAATGCGTTTTTTTTTTTTTTCACAAAAATGAAAAGGAAAAAGAAGAAAAAGAAAAAAAGCCATAAAGCTTGGAGGAGGAATTTACTGCCTTGATGGTGGTGATGGTTTCTTAGTGTATCTTACCCCAAATTCACTGAGTTGTAAACATTATGTACAAAAACAAATAAAATACAGGACTTGCTCTACTGCCTACCAGTGCCTTCAGTCCACGTAGAACTACACAAACTCAGCTGCCATCACAGTGGTGGTCACCACCAACACGCCCGGCTGGATCCACCTGGGGAGAAGTAGAAGGCTACTTGCAGCGCTCATGGCCTAGGGCGACATACCTGTCGCAGGATCGTCGCCTTTAATGCCATGACACACTTTAAGCTGGCCTCGGGCCTGGTGTCCCGGAGCAGAACCACAGAAGAGGTTTTGTTCCATGTGACTTGTGGAGGGAAGGCTCTCAGAGCCTGAAGAAAGCAAGGCACCACCTAGGCGTGGGCGGCAGGTGCGTAGTCGCCTATGGAGACTGGCTTCGACCTAATTTCAGGGTGCCATGGAGCTCGATGGCCTCAGCAGACTCCCTCTGAGGCGAAATGCCGGGCCTTCATCTGCCAGCCTCAGCCAGCACTGTCGCCAGATGCGGGGGCCTGCAGCTTCAGGGTAATCTTGCCCAAGAAACTCAGGACTGCGTTTCTTGGCTCCTCTCTGAGTTGCGGACCACACGCAGCACGAAGCGAGGAATGCGAGGGCAAAAAAAGCGCAGGCCGAGCAGTCACCTGTCAGCCTTTGGGGAGGCCTTCGCCATGCAGCACACACGCGGCTAAAGGGCGTTGCCAGAGGCCGGGGATTATCGGGGGCGGGACTCCGGGAGTTGCCAGAGGCGGGGACTGGGAACTCTGCCGCGTAGGGAGGGACTCGTGGGGCGTTACCAGGGGGTGGGGACTTGGGGGCGTTACCAGGGACCTCGGACTCGGGGGCGTTAGCGGAGGGCGTGGTGCTTGGGGCGCGTTGCCGGGGGCGGGGATTCGCCGGGGCGTGACGGGGGGGAACTCTAGGCGTTGCCAGAGGCGGGGACTGGGAGCTTTGCCGGATGGGCGGGGACTCGTGGGACGTTACCGGGGACCTCGGACTCGGGGGCGTTAGCGGAGGGTGTGGTGCTTGTGGGGGCATTGCCAGGGGGCGGGGCTGGTGCGTTCCCAGGGACCGGGACCCGCTGGGACTAGGGAGGACGTTGCCAGAGGACAATGACTTGGGGGCCGGTGCTGAGGGCGGAGACCCGTGGGAAAAGCGGCCCCAGAACTCTCGGCAGCCCCGCCCCTTAGCGTACTTCCGGCGCGCGGGCGGAGGTGACGCCAAGCTGGGGCGACGCCTGTCAGTCAGGTCTGCTGGTTCCTGCTCAGAAGCCGCTAGCGGACCCGGAGCGGCGGTCGCTGGGCAAGACTTCGGTGGAGTCCCGCCCGTTCCCTAGCCCGACGGGTGGACACGATGCGGTTGGGCTCCGGGGCCTTCGCTGCCAGCTGCGTAGCCATTGAAGTGCTTGGGGTCGCGATCTTCCTGCGGGGATTCTTCCCGGCTCCCGTTCGTTCCTCTTCCAGGACCGAGCACCGAGCAGAGCCCCCGGCGCCCGAGCCTGCTGCTGGTACGGATCCCTTCGCCAGTGTCCCCCGGCCCTGCCTCCTGCAGAGGACGCTCCCCCTGAGCCCGACGTTTTCCGGGGAGGGGCTTCTCTTCCCCTGTGGTCCCCAGCCCGAGAAACCGCTTTTACCGCCTAGGTGCCTTTTTCAGTGCCCTACAACTTTGGCACCCACTGCCACCGACCCTTCCGCCACTTTCCTTGGATTACCACAGTCAGCTCCGCGTACCCAGGCTCCATCCCTCCCTCTGCCCATCCAGAGAGCACCCCCCCCCAACTTTTCCGAATAGGTCACATTGCTGCTGATCCCTCACGTTTTCTGTTTTATCCCAAGCCTGGCCCCCCTTGTTTTTAGACCACGGTAGTTAAGGCCTTTCTGCATCAGGCCCCTTCCTGTCCCTCACCTACACAGCAGTACCCACTAGGTAAAAGCTCCCTGGTTCTGGACCAGGTCCACAGAATACCAGCCACCGGCCATGTAAATGCAGTTTGCAAGGCCACCCATCGTTAGGTCAAGGTCAGTGTTCCTGAATGGGACACTCAGGGACTTTCATGTAAGGACTTACCCCTGCCCCAGTTATTCCTTGCCATACTAAGGGCAATCCACTGCTTATTTTTGGGGCTCCCTGTGCTTACTCACTATCAACACCTTCTTCTCTCCAGCACTGCCTACCAACAACAGCCCTTCTATTGGGTTGCCATACACAAATAGGACAGGTTGTATGCTGGAGAAGCAGACAGAAGCAAGGTTTTGAAGGCGCTTAAATGGTAAGTTTAAATTGTAATTTCCCTTTTTTCTTTCAAACACTTTTAGGAGCCCGTTCCAACTGGACCAAGCTACCACCTCCTCTCTTCAATAAAGTTGTCATTGTGCTGATAGATGCCTTGAGAGATGATTTTGTGTTTGGGTCAAAGGGTGTGAAGTATATGCCCTACACAAGTTATCTTGTGGAAAAAGGAGCATCTCACAGTTTTGTGGCTGAAGCAAAGCCACCCACAGTGACTATGCCTCGAATCAAGGTAAGCTTGACTTGATTTTTTTATAAATCATGGTTTGGCTCTTTTGAAGGCTTACAGGGATTCTGTAGTCCTCTGTTTGGAGTCCCAGTTTCCATTAAGTGAAAATTAGTTTGGTGCTGTCAGTTTTACCGGGGTGATAGAACATTAACGATGCTTCACAGTCAGGGTGGAGCTGAGACCTGTGATTTGTGTCCCTTGTCAAGTAGCCAGAGCTCAGGCATCATGGGAAGTAAAAAGGATTTAAATCCAGATCAACCAGGCCAGCCCAAGAGACATCCTTCTCTGTAGCCTACTCTCTTTAATCATCAATGGGTTAGTTACAACCCTGCAAGGAGAGTTTTGAGTTGCCAAGTCTAATCTTGACTTTATGCATAAGAAAGCAAACTCAGATAATTATTTGACTTGCCCAAAATTGCAGAATACATAAGATCAAACTGTATCATCTGCTCTCACAATTCTACTACATAAACCCATTCAGCTTGGTAAGAGTGGTTTTCAAGTACCTAGTGCTTTACCCAAGAATCATGGATAAATAAAAACATAAAACTCTATTGATTGTCTCAGGAAATTTTTTTTAATAATTATTTTTTTAAGAGAGAGAGAGAGAGAATTTTAATATTTACTTTTTAGTTTTTGGCGGACGGACACAACATCTTTGTTTTGTATGTGGTGCTGAGGATCGAACCCGGGCCGCACGCATGCCAGGCGAGCGTGCTACTGCTTGAGCCACATCCCCAGCCCAAGGAAATTTTATCTATAGATTATCATATGTTGATATTGTGATGGGGATACGTTGGGGGTGGGTTAGTATCTCTGCTTTCCTGGGGCTTTTAGTCTCTGGAGAGATACATAGACATTCTATTCAACAAATAAGCATAAAATAAATGTGCAGTTATAAAGTGTTAAAGTGTGATGAGCACATGATGGAAAAGAATAGAATGTGATACCCAATGTGGGTGTGGGGCTTGTATGAGGAAATGACATTCAGAGACTGGTAGAATGAGTATGGGAGTGGGGGCAGAAGAAACTGAGGCATTGAGTGTGGCTGTACTGCATGCTGTGTGGTATAAAATCTGTGTCTGATTGATAATGTGAGTTCGAAGACTGGATCAGAATGAGCTGCTACTTGATTTAAGACTTGGAGGCAGTATTTGTGGGTGTTCAGTAAATCTGTCCACTGGATGGAAAAAGAAAATGTTTAGGACTGAAGGCAGGTAAGTGCTGTATCATTCCATGACTCTGTGAGTTTCCCATGCTGTCTGCCAACTTGGGATGTGGTATGTCTTTTACTCAGTGATACTGAGCAGCTGCTACACACCTCATCATGTTCTAGACTAGAAGGATTCATTGGAGAACAAGACAGCAACAGTCTCTGAACTTACTTTCTAATGGGAAAGACAGAAAATATAAGTATGTGAAAGGAATTGAAAAGGGGGACAGTGATGGAGTGATGGGTGAGGGAGGGCATCTGCATCACCATGCTCAGGAGCAGTCTCCCAGAAGCTGCTCTTCTGTTGAAAGCAGAAAGTACTGTCAAAGTTAAAAGAAAGGTGTCAGGTTCCTGTTCACCAGGGACACTGATGTCTTTATTTCAGAGATTAAGCCCTGTCAGAACTGTGGAAGGAACTTTTTCTCCTTTATTGTTTTAATAAAAATGTTATTGAGACTCCAGTTTGAGAAAATGTGTAAGTACTCTGCAAGCTTTGGGTTCTGTCCAGACCAGCATGTTGGCTTCCCCTCAAATGAGCCCCATGAGTTGGTCCTGTGAGAAAGGTACTGTACTCAGCTCCATTTCCAGAGGAGGGAGTAGAGACTCATGGAGGTAAAATCACAGCATCAGAACTGAGCATGGCCCTATTTGTCTGATTCTAGAGCCTCTGGTGTCCTACAACTGTACTGAAAAATAGAATGACAAAGTAAGTCCTCTTTAAAGCGTGTTTGCATAGCTTTCCCTAGTTCTGAGAAGTCAAGAGTCCACTCCTCCTAAAGCCACAGCAACACCATTAATGACAGATGGATGTCTCCTTCAGATTTCTTGGGGCTGCAACTGCAACCCAGCTGCCAGCTGCATTCTCCACAGCCAAGGGATGACCAAGTAGAACCAGCTATCCTTAATCAGTGGGAACTCAAACTAGAGTGAGAGCAACGAACGGCTTTGTAAAAGCCACAAAGGGAGGGCGAGAGGATTTGACTGTATGAAAGCAGGACACTTTTTATGTGGCAAAAAAGTTTGCTAACAGATGATAAACTGAAAAAATTATTTACAGTAGACAAAACAAATAAGGTGGTTAGTCCATGATATGTAAGGTGGGATCAGATCCAGGATGGACAATCCAGGGGAAACCTGGGAAGGACATAAAGAAATCTATGAGGGAAGAATGTGAAGTGGTCAGTAAACATAGAAAATTCTCAACCTTACTAGTAATCAGAGCAAGGCAAATTAAAAACAATCCATAACACCAGGTCTGTCTGTCACATTGTAAAAATTAAAAGATTGGTAGTGTCTGTTCCTCACAAGGAATGAGGTGAACATATGCTATGAGGTATTGTGGGTGTGGGTGGGTGTCCCTAGCTTGGGCCATCATTTCCTCTGTTAGCACTGTGGTCCATCTGCCATGGTTTCCAGCCAGGACAACAAACGTTTCCCCCCACCTCCTTCTGCCCATAGTATGGCTCAGTCAGATCACACTTCTGCCATTCTTAAAACCTTCTAGTGGCTTAGCCTCTGTCCTCTTTGAGCTCCAACTTTCAAACTGTTTAAATAAAGTGTGTTTAAATAAAGTGGTATATTTCCTGGGGAAAGAGGTTGGTGATATGTTTCTAGAATTTGAGATTGTTTGCATATAGGAAAGAATCTGAAATGGCACTCACCTCAAGTCCCTGGTTGCCTATAAGAGTAGGATTTGGGGATGGAATTTGCATTCAGAGTTTAAATGAGCTGAGATGATTTTCATACAGTGCCATACACATATTTTTGTATATACAGTATGATGAGATTTAGCAGATAACGTATATCCAGTCAACCCTACTTCAAATCTGAATTCTGACCCCCATGCTGGGAGCAGTAGTGGTAGTTGTTGCTCTTATTCTGTACGAATTTGTTTGAGCTAGTCTGTACAGTCTTTCTCCCCCAGAGTATGCAGCAAATGATGTCTCTGCTTAATTGTGGTTAGGGTTTTGTTTGTTTTGTTATTTTTTATCATTTTTTTCCAAGCACATCATGCAGTATGGTGTCCACCCTCTTTGTAGGTTGGAACTCACAGGCACTGTTCAGTCAAGCCTGCTCTGTCACTGTTTTTCTAAGTAGGGCTCCCTGCTCAGGGAGAAGGAACAGGTGACTGGGGTTCTTGCTACCACTCTGGATTCCCAGAAATATGTGGAGCTTAAAAATGTCAGCTATAACTGTCTCTTGCTCTAGATCCCCATTTTAAATATTTGGCTGGCCTTTTGCTTGTGTCGTTGGCCTTCCCTGTTGTTTGCACAACTTCTTGGGAATGGGGCTTTTCTACAGTCACATTAGGTCAGGTTCTTCATGGTTGCCATGTCACAGAACTGGGAGGGGAGGAGGCAGGAGCAGCCCTATGAGAAACAACAGGTACAGTAGTTTTTCTTGAATACATGCTTCTCGGTTGGTTGTACAGTTCTGGTGAATTTCAAACTTCTTGAATGGTTGTTTTTGATATTTTTGCCTGTTTTCCATCACTCTTGGGGGAGAGTATTTGCTCAGCCCCCTGGCATTCCAGATGTCTGGTTAATTCACATTTCTCTTTGGCAAGAGGTGTGGTTTAGTAGTAGGGCTCTAGCCCAGCATGTGTGAAGCTCCCAGCTTGATCTCCATTGACACGCATGCACACACATTCACATCTATTTGCTATTGAAGAAGTCTTGGCAGAATTCCTACACTTGTTGGAATTGTCCATTTTCCTATTTTCTGTGGCACAGGTCCCTGGGTGATGATGTTAAGGGTGGTTGTGTAATTCCAAACCATGAGATCTATCACTGTGGCCTCAAGTTCTATGCTAAAAATGGGGGTGGTTGTTAACTCAATTCTGCATTATTAGATAGATACAAGAATATGTCACACCCACCTTCTCCTTCAGTAAACATGACACAACATTGGGGATGGTGGCCAAAGGGCCCTGCTCACTTTGAGAGCTCCTAGGAGTCATGAGTATAGGTGGCTTTCCTCCTGTTTGTCATTCAGAGATAGTTAGACTTGCTGGAAACTTGTCCGAGTTTGGAGTGGAACTCAAGTTCGTGACTTAAGTACATACTTAGCCACATGAGGTGTTTCAGCTCACTAGCGCATGGCTTCTCTGGCCACTGCTGTTGTCTGACTCTTCCTAGCCTCTTCCTTTATTGTCTTATCAGGGAAGGAATTGCTCTGTGCCATGCTCTTTGTTTTAGTCAGGTCTGCATTATTGGGTTGGCTGGTTTTGAGCAGTATCTTTGTGCTTGCCCTGCTTCACACAGGTACTATCCTCACGTTGGCTCAGCCTCCAGTATTGGGCAGGCCCAGTTTCCTGTTTCACCTGTCAGGTTGTCAGGTAGTCTTTTGCCTCTGTTGCTATGCCTTTGGATTCAGCAGTCTAACTGTAAAGTGTTTTCTCCCACAGGCATTGATGACAGGGAGCCTCCCTGGCTTTGTAGATGTCATCAGGAACCTCAATTCTCCTGCACTACTGGAAGACAGTGTGATCAGACAAGCAAAAGCAGCTGGGAAGAGAGTGATCTTTTATGGAGATGAAACATGGGTTAAGTTATTTCCAAAGCATTTTGTGGAATATGATGGAACAACCTCATTTTTTGTGTCAGATTATACAGAGGTCAGTTTTTAAAATAAGAGAAATATGCCATCCTAGATAGAGCCTGGCACCATCATCATCTAGTGTTATTTTGAATGTGACATTTATTAATTTATGGAGTAGTGTGGGAAATTGCAACCATCATTCATCCGTGTAATCAGTCACAACTGGGGACATGCACCCAGGTGTGGGTGTGAGGAGAAGTCTGTGGAGCCCATGTACAGAGTAGCTGAACACCCACTGAGGATGGGGAAGGGCACCATGCAGAGGAGCTGTCAGGGCAGACTCTGATGGGTGAGTGGGGGCTTCCTGAGCAGGCAGAACAGGGAGGCAGCATCCAGTACAGCACAGATGTAGCACTCCACCACTGCCAGGGATCCTCTAGCTTTTTGGTTCTGCAGGTGGTCCTGAGGGGCACTGGCCTATGCTGGGGTGCAGACTCCAGCAAAGGAAGAGTAGGATTAGACCCATGTGCTAGAAGTTGGCTCCAGGAGCAGGAGCACCAGTATACCAGCATGTCTATCTTGGCAGCTGGGGTCAGATGGCCTCAGATTTCAGTGTGCCACAGCTGGGGAGCATCTGTGGTCCTGCTCACACAGGTACCTTCTCCAAAGGTATGCCCTTTCCCATCTACCAGGGCAGGCACCACATTACTTACCAGCAGTAATGCACTTCCCACAGTGTATATGCCTGTGCGCAGGAACACTTCTCTCTGCAGTAGATGTATTGGGGGAGGGAAAGGGCTAGCTGAGGGGTCAGGGCTGAGCAGGCTACCAGCAAGGTCAGGAGCTGCTTAGCTGCTAATCTCTCCATTATGTGTTTGTTTCAGAAACAAGAGCCCATAAGTGCTGTCTCTTTCCTTCCAAGAATAGCCTTCTCGTGGGACTGCTGGTTACTCTAACTCTGGGTACTGTCCTGTCTTAGCTGCCCTTTGCCCTTGTTACCCCATGGCAACTTGGGGACAATTTAACTTGCTCCTTTGGGTAGCTTTTAGTTAAGCCTAGCAGTGATCCCACAGAAAAATTTTTTGTCATATCAGCCCTTGCTCATTTAAATTATCTGTATGATATGTCCTGTCCACAACTTAGAGAAATAAAAACAATAGCAGTGAGACTTAATCTAATATTAATGTTCATTTACTTATTTTTAATGACGTAAGGATTTTTTTTGTCTCGATTTGTGTTTTGTCTTTTCAGTTCCCATGAGTCCTGTGACCTAAAGTAAAATAAACCCCTAGATTTTAAAATGGCGCTGCTTTTTCCCTGGCAGGGAAAATTGGGCAAGCCATTTACATGCACATTTCCCCTTCAAAGGTAGATGATAACGTCACAAGGCATTTGGATACAGTATTAAAAAGAGGAGATTGGGACATGCTAATCCTCCACTACCTGGGCCTGGACCACATTGGCCACATTTCTGGGCCCAACAGCCCCCTGATTGGGCGCAAGCTTAGTGAAATGGACAGCATCCTGATGAAGATTCACACCTCACTGCTGTCCAAGGTGAGACTTCTGGGGCTCATTGCATGGGGATGGGTTTAGCATTGCTGATCTTCAGAGAACAGACCTACTTAAGTGAGTGCCACACTCCTGGCTATGCTCAGTCTTCCCAGTAATCCTGAACACCTTCCATTTCACTGTTCTTTGGCAGTGGAGCTCATATTCTGTCCAGGAGAGGCAAATAAGAAGGTAATAACCAAGAAACCAGTATGTTCAAAAGCAATTGGTGCCAAGGAGAACACGGGTGGAGGGAGCGGCACCCCTGTTCTGAAGACCTGCCATAGTTTTAAATGGCCTTCTGTGAGGACCTGCACAGTGTGAGCAGAGAATTAAAGGGAGAGAGGGGTAGACACTTTGCCTGCAGGTGGGTGCCAGCCAGGAAAGCAGCAGAGGCCCAGCAGAGCCTGGCTGCCACAACAGGAGCAGTGAAGGCTCACGGAATCTCCTCACATGGCTCAGAGCTCTCTCTGGGCGCTGGGGTTTTATCCTCAAACAGTCCTGTAATACGTCCACTGACGGATGAGGAAACTGGGAGTCTCATGCCTGGGGCTCACAGTCTGGAAGTGGTAATGACAAATCCTTAGCTTGGGAGACCACAAACAGCCTTCCTGCACTCTCTGAGCTGTACTTGGTCCAGTGTTTCTCCCATGCCATCACTTGACTCGGACCCTTCAGTCTGGCTCTAGGCTCATGGAAGAAGAAATCCAGTTTGCTGAGGAGTGCCCATTGATGAAGGAGAGCTAAAATCTGCACTGCTCCTTGGCAGGATCACACATGCTCTGCAGTGTGATGGCAGCTGACCCGGTCCCCTTGCCTTTCAGGAGAGAGAGACTCTCTCACCCAGTTTGCTGGTTCTTTGTGGGGACCACGGCATGTCGGAGACGGGGAGTCATGGGGCCTCTTCCACAGAGGAAGTAAGCACACCTCTGATCCTAATCAGCTCTTCATTTGAAAGGAGACCCGGTGAGAACTTAGCAGCGTTTAACATTGTGAAACTGTCTGGTTTTAATTCTTAAAAACTAAACAGGTTTCAAATATCGTAAGCCATATGGAATAAGAATTAAGGGGAGAGGGGCAGTAAGGATTTGGAATTCACACCCCTTGCTGTAATTCTTAAAATACAAATACTCTGTATAGGAATTTTGTTGTTGGAATGTTACTGCCTGGGTATCTGGAATTATTAAAAGAACACTGCCAGCAGCCAGGTGCAGTGGCACACGCCTATAATCCCAGCAGCTGGGGAGGCTAAGACAGGAAGATTGCGAGTTCGAAGCCAGCTGCAGCAATGGTGAGGTGCTAAGCAACTCAGTGAGATCCTGTCTCTAAATGAAATACAAAAAATGACTCGGGATGTGGCTCAGTGGTTGAGTACCCCTCAACCCACAAAAAAAAAAAAAAAAAAAAAACTGCCAGCAGCTTTTAGAAATTTGAACTGCATGTATGACTGAAGGAAATGTGAATACGTAAACTTTTAAAAATATATTTGCTGTGTAAAGCCACACATTGAACAACAGTGTCGGCCAGTTGGGGACGCAGTCAGACCAGGATTGGCTGAGGCCCATTTCTCAGTGTCTGATGTGACACTCTCTCTGACCCACAGTGCTGTAAGCTCCTCAGGGCTACCCACCCTGCGATCCTGTCAGTCCCCATGGGTCTGGCCTGTGCCTCCACAACTTGACTGACACATTCACAGTGGATGCAGCAATTATTTATATTATGCAGCTGAGTCCAATGGATAGTTTCTAACTCTGGTCTCACCCACCCTGCAGTATCAGTCATGCTGGTCCCAAAGCTCCTGGAGCTGCCCATTTTTCTGATTTTTCTCCCAGCTCTCTTTCTCAGTCCTTGTTGCTAGCTCAGCCTCTTTCCTGATCTTTTTTGCAGTCTGCTTTTTTGTGTTATTCTACCCTAGCTCCTAAGGGTGTGCTTGTCCACTTCTGCATCAGTGGTTGAAAATACCACAGATAGGCCACACCTGCCAGGTTTCCTCCTCTCTGACCTCCAAAACTGTATACACCCAGCTGCTCCCCTGCCCCTGAACTTGGATCTCATAGATAGAGCCAGTGTGGCAGCTTCACACCTGAACTGTCTCCCAAGTTTGTCCTTCCTTATCCCTGCCACAAATGTCACCACTATCCACTTGGGTCCCTCTTGCCCCACTTCTTCCTCACTCTCCACATTCCTTTCCATCAAATTTCCCTGTACATAAAACCTTTCAGTGGTTGAACTTAGGATAAAGATCCCTTAAAGGCTTCTTGCCAGCCCTACTGTTTCATCCTAGCCACTTTCCCCATTGCTTATGTACCCTACCTCTGCCCTCAGCAGGCACTCCCTCACCTGCCAACACCCTTGTCCTCACCCCTGTGGTCTCCTGCCCCTTGGTCCTAGTCTAAGTTACATCACCTGTCAGCTCTTCCACTGCACCCTGTGCTCCCTGCATCATTCTTCACCAGCTTTGTCATTATAGGCTTGTTTGTGGGATTCACAGCAATCTGCCTTCTCTTTCCACACTGAGCCAGAGGGGGGCAGGACCACTATATGCCAAGAGCCCCAGACATTGTCTGATGTGTGACAGGTGCCAAGAATTATTTGCTAAATGAATGAATCTTCAAACTAAGGGAGGAATGGTTGGGGAAGTGCTTCCACCTGCTTCTAGCTCTTCATAGCTTTCTCCTCTTGGGTGTCTGGCCCCTAAGATGTATCACTGGCTCTTATAACCCAGCCTTTCCCAGTGCCAGCTTAAAAGCCTGCCTCCTGGTTGGTGTACACACTGAGCCACAGCACCCAGTTCTGGTGCCTGATTCCACATCCATACCCTGGGCAAGGTCATTGTGCATCTCTCATATCTGAAAGAGGGCCCCTCCCTTCATCCACTGTTTGGTCACTCAAAAGGGGTTTATTGAGCACCTCTGATAGCCAGCTGCTGTGCTGGGCACCACTGGATTAACAAAAGGGAGCAGGCACAGCCTTTGCCATGGAGAAGGTGAAAAAGAGACTGTCAAGCTGGCATTCTTTATGTGGGAATGTTAGAGTCATTGTGTATCAGAATGCCAACATTTCACCTCTAAGGCTTGTATTTAAGAATCAGTAGGGTTGGCGTTGTGGCTAGTGGTAGCGTGCTCACCTAGCAAGCGTGAGGCCCTGGGTTCGATCCTCAGCACCACATAAAAGCAAATAAAGGTATTGTGTCCATCTACAACTAAAATATATATATAAAGAATATATATATATATATATATATATATATATATATATATATATATATATAAAGAATCAGTGGCAGCTGTCCATGAGTGCTGTGGGTACAACGGGCTTGGGTCCTGATAGTGGCTCTGTCTGGCTTCCCAGCTGCAGGTGCTTCTTAACCCCCATTGGCCACATCTTGAGCCATATTACGTGCCCTATAGTATCTTCACAGAGATGGGCGAGTCATCACAGTCAATTTTAGGACATTTCCATCTTCTCAAAAAGAGGCCCCTTGCTTTTGGCCCCTGCCCTCCATTCCCCCCAGTGTGGGCAGTCCCTGCTTTGCTTTTGGTGTCTGTGGATGGGCCTCCTGAATGTGTCACATGCAGGGAAGTGGTCCCATTGTAGCCTCAGTGCTGCACTTAAGGTAATGCTTCTCCAGGCTCATTGGTCTTTGTTCCTTTCTGTTGTGGAACCATATTCCATGGTGTGGACAGACCACATTCCCATTCACTGGTGGAGGGGCCCTCGGCTGCTTCTGCTTTGCTGCTGTGAACACTGTGTGCTGTGTTTGGGAGGGCATCAGTGTTTTCCTCCTGGACAGCTCTGCCCTGCAGACATGCTGCATTTCTGTTTGCTGGCAGCTGGCAGCTGGCAGCAGGATGGTATACATACAGTTTTATATCATTGCTTTTCTAATCAGTTCAGAGGAAGCAGAAGAAATGTGTTTCTGCACTATCTCTTAGGTCTACATGATCACCTCCACTGCTGTTCTTTCCTTTTTTATTATTTATTTATTCTAATTTGTCATACACGATGGCAGAATGCAATTCATTTCATATCACACATATAGAACACAATATTTCAAGTCACTGATTATACACAAAGTATTTCACACCATTCGTGTCTTCATACATGTACTTAGGGTAAGATGTCTAACTCATTCCACCATCGTTCCTACCCCCTTGCCTCCTCTTTTCCCCTCCCTCCCCTTTGCCTTATCTAAAGTTCCTCCATTCCTCCCAAGCTCCCCCTCCATTGCCATTATGAGTCAGCATTCTCATATCAAAGAAAACATTCAGCCTTTGGTTTTTTGGGATTGGTTTGCTTCACTTAGCTTTATATTCTCCAACTTTATCCATTTACCTGCAAATGCCATGATTTTATTCTCTTTTAATTCTGAGTAATGTCCATTGTATATAGGTACCAAAGTTTCCCTATCCATTCATCTGCTGAAAAGCATCTGGGTTGGTTCCACAATTTTTTAAAAAATATTTTTTAATTGTAGTTGGACACAGTATCTTTATATTATTTATTTATTTTTATGTGGTGCTGAGGATCGAACCCAGGTCCTTGCATGTGCTAGGCAAAGCACTCTATTGCTGAGCCACAACCCTAGCCCTGGTTCCACAATTTAGCTATTATGAATTGTGCTGCTATAAACATTGATATGGCTGTGTCCCTGTAATATGCTTTTAAGTCCTTTGAGTATAAGCCAAGGAATGGGATAGCTGGGTCAAATGGTGATTCCATTCCAAGTTTTCCAAGGAATCTCCATACTGCTTTCCAGATTGGCTGCACCAATTTGCAGTCCCACCAGCAAAGTATGAGTGTGCCTTTTCCCCCACATTTTCGCCAACACTTATTGTTGTTTGTATTCTTGATAACTGACATTCTGACTGGAGTGAGATGAAATCTTAGAGTAGTTTTGATTTGCATTTTTCTAATTGCTAGAGATGTTGAACATTTTTTCATATGTTTGTTGATTGATTGTATATCTTCTTCTGAAAAGTGTCTCTTCAGTTCCTTGGCTCATTGATTGGGTTATTTGGTTTTTTGGTGTTAAGGTTTTTGAGTGCTTTTTATATCTTAGAGATTAGTGCTCTATTTGATGTGCTTGTGGCAAAGATTTTCTCCCATTCTGTAGGCTCTCTGTTCACCTCATTGATTGTTTCTTTTGCTGAGAAGAAGCTTTTTAGTTTGAATCCATCTCATTTATTGATTCTTGGTTTTAATTATTGCGCCATAGGAGTCTTATTAAGGAAGTTGGAGCCTAATCCGACATGATGGAGATTTGGGCCTATTCTTTCTAATATTAGGTGCAAGGTCTCTGGTTTAATTCCTAGGTCCTTGATTCACTTTGAATTGAATATTGTGCATAGTGAGAGATAGAGGTTTGATTTCATTTTGTTACATGTGGATTTCCAGTTTTCACAACACCATTTGTTGAAGAGGCTTATCTTTTCTCCAATGTACATTTTTGGCACTTTTTTTTGGCAGGGGGCAGGGGTACCAGGGATTGAACTCAGGGCACTTGAGCCACATTCCCAGCCCTATTTTGTATTTTATTAGCCACAGGGTCTCACTGAGTTGCTTAGCACCTTGCTAAATTGCTGAGGCTGGCTTTGAACTTGCAATCCTTCTGCATCAGCCTCCTGAGCCACTGGAATTATAGGCGTGCACCACCATGCCTGGCAGCATCTTTGTCTAATATAAGATAACTGTAGTTATGTGGGTTAGTCTCTGTGTCCTTTGTTCTGTACCATTGGTCTATAGGACTATTTTTGTGCCAATACCATGATGTTTTTGTTACTATTGCTCTGAAGTATAGTTTAAGGTCTGGAATAATAATGCCACCAGCTTCACTTTTGCTAAGGATTGCATTGGCTATTCTGGATCTCTTATTTTTGCAGATGAATTTCATGATTGCTTTTTCTATTTCTGTGAGGAATATCATTGGGATTTTGATTGGGATTACATTGAATCTGATTTAGTGCTTTTGGTAGTATGGTCATTTTGACAATATTAATTCTGCCTATCAAATGTAGATCTTTCTGTCTTATAAGGGCTTCTTTAACTTCTTTTTTAGTGTGCTGTACTTTTCATTGTAAAAGTCTTTCACCTTTTTCATTAAGTTTATTCCCAAGAATTGTATTTTTTGAGGCTGTTGTAAATGGGGTGGTTTTCCTAGTTTCTCTTTCTGAGGATTGGTCACTGATGTACAGAAATGCCTTTAATTTATGGGTGTTAATTTTATATCCAGCTACTTTACTGAATTCGTTTATTAGTTCTAGGAGATTTCTGGTGAAATATTTTGGGTTTCTAGGTATAGAATCATATTGTCTGTAAATAGTGATAATTTAGTTCTTCTTTTCCTATCTGTATCTCATTAATTATTTTTGTCTATCTGATTGCTCTGGCTAGAGTTTCAAGAACTATGTTAAATAGAAGTGGTAAAAGAGGGCAACCCTGTCTTTTTCCAGTTTTTAGAGGAAATGCTTTCAGTTTTTCTCCATTTAGAATGGTGTTGGCCTGGAGCTTCGCATAAATAGCTTTTACAATGTTGAGGTATGTTCCTAATATCCCTAGTTTTTATACGATTTTGAACATGAAGGGATGCTATATTTTATCAAATGCTTTCTCTGCATCTATTGAGATAATCATATGATTTTTATCTTTGAGTCTATTGATGTGATGAATTACATTTATTGATTTCTGTATGTTGAACCAACCTTGCATCCCTAGGATGAACCCTACTTGATCATGGTGCATTATCTTTTTGATATGTTTTTGTATTCAATTTGCCAGAATTTTGTTGATAGTTTTTGCATCTATATTCATTAGAGATATTGGTCTGAAGTTTTCTTTCTTTGATGTTTCTTTGGTTTTGGAATCAGGGTGATATTGGCCTCATAGAATGTGTTTGGAAGTGCTCCCTCTTTTTCTATTTCATGAAATAGTTTGAGAAGTATTGGTGTTAGTTCTTCTTTAAAGGTCTTGTAGAACTCAGCTGTGTATCCATCCAGTCCTGGGCTTTTCTTAGTTGATAGGCTTCTGATAGCATCCTCTATTTCCTTGTTTGAAATTGATCTGTTTAATTCGTGTATATCATCCTGATTTAGTTTGGGTATATCGATGCCTTTGATATTTTCTATTTTATTGGAGTCCAAATTTTCAAAATAATTTCTAATTTTCTTCTGTATTTCTGTAGTGTCAGTCGTAATATTTCCGTTTTCATCACGGATGTTAGTAATTTGAGTATTCTCCCTCTTTTTGTTAGCATGGCTAATGGTTTTTCAATTTTATTTATTTTTTCAAAGAACCAACTTTTTGTTTTGTCAATGTTTTCCATTGTTTCTTTTGTTTCAATTTCATTGATTTCAGCTCTGACTTTAATTATTTCCTGTCTTCTACTGCTTTGGGGGTTGATTTGTTCTTTTCCTAGGGCTTTGAGAAGTAATGTTAGGTCATTTATTTGTTGACTTTTTCTTCTTTGAAGGAATGAACTCCATGCTATGAACTTTCCTCTTAGAACTGCCTTCATAGTGTCCCAGAGATTTTGATATGTTGTATCAGTGTCCTCATTTACCTCTAAGAATTTTTTAATCTCCTCTTTGATATCTTATTTAGTCTCCAGGTGTTGGAGTATCTTTTATTTTTTATTTTATCATTGATTTCTAATTTCATTCCATTGTGGTCTGATAGAATGCCGAGTAGTATCTCTACTTTTTTTATTTACTAAGATTTGCTTTGTGGCATACTATATAGTCTATTTTAGAAAAGGATCCATATGCTGCTGAGAAAAAAGTGTATTTGCTCATTGATGGATTATATACTCTTTATATGTCAGTTAAGTCTAAGTTATTGATTGTATTATTGATTTCTATAGTTTCTTTTTTTTAGCTTTGTTTGGAAGATCTATTCAGTGGTGAAGAAAATGTGTGAAAGTCACCCAGAATTATTGTATTGTGGTCTATTTGACTCTTGAGCTTGAGAAGAGTTTGATTGATAAACATAGATGCTCCATTATTTGGGGCATATATATTTATAACTGTTATGTCTTGTTGATTAATAGTTCCTTTAAGCAGTATGAAATGTCCATCTTTATCCCTTTTGATTAACTTTGAATTGAAGTCTACTTTATTTGTTTTGAAGATGGAAACCCCTGCTTGTTTACATAGGCCATGTGAATGGTACATTTTATCTCAGCCTTTCACCTTCAGTCTGTGGGTGTCTTTTCCTATGAGATGAGTCTCTTGAAGGCAGCATATTGTTGAGTCTTTTTTTAAATCCAATCTACCAGTCTATGTCTTTTTATTTGTGAGTTTAGGCCATTAACATTTAGGCTTATTATTGAGATGTGATTTGTATCACCAGTCATTTTTGTTATTTTTGGTATTTAGCTTAACTTGGTTTCTCCTTTGGTTGGTTTTTCCTTTACTGTAGTTCTTTCCTTTGCAGATTTTCATTATTGTTTTTCATTTCCTCCTCCTGGAATATTTTGCCAAGAATGTTCTGAAGTGCAGAGTTTCTTGCTGTAAATTCTTTTAGCTTTTGTTTATCATGGAAGGTTTTTATTTCATTGTCAAATTTGAAGCTTAATTTTTCTGGATATAAGATTCTTGGTTGGCATCAATTATCTTTTAGAGCTTGGTATATGTTGTTCCAGGATCTCCTGGTTTTGACAGTCTGGGTTAAAAAAAATCTGCTGAGATCGAAATTGGTCTTCCCTTATAGGTAATCTGATTTTTCATTCTTGTAGCATTTAAAAATCTATTCTTATTCTGTATGCTAGGCATTTTCATTATAATGTGTCTTTGTGTAGATCTGTTGTAATTTTATACATTTGATGTCCTATAGGCGGCTTTTATCAGATTTTCCAGTTCATTCTTTATGCTTGAGAAATTTTCTGATATTATTTCATTGAAGAGATTGTGCATTCCTTTTGTTTGAATCTCTGAACCTTTCTCTATTCCAATAAATCTTAAATTTGGTCTTTTGATGGTATCTCATAATTCTTGGATATTCTGTTCATGGTTTCTTACCATCTTCACTGTGAGGTCAACTTTATTTTCAGGATTGTATATTTTGTCTTTATTATCTGAGGTCCTGTCTTCCAAGTGATCTAGTCTGTTGGTGATGCTATCTGTTGAGTTTTTTAATTGTCTTATTGTTTCTTTCATTTCAAAGATTTCTGTTTGTTTTTTTTTTTCAGTATCTCTCTCTCTTTCTTGAAATAATATCTTGCAACCTCTGTGTTTGCTCTCCTGTCTCTTTGTTGGTGTCATTGATGGTTGCCTGTATTTGGTCTCTTATGTCTTTGTTGGAGTGATTGGTTTTTGCTTTTATCTGCTCACTTAGGTCGTTCTTTAATTCCCAAATCATCTTAGTTATGTATATTCTGAACTCCTTGTCTGACATTTCACTACTGTGCTATCTATGGATTCTGTTGTTGTAGTATCTTGGTTTGTTGGGGGCACTTTCCTCCCTTATTTTTTCATGATGTCTATGTATCTCTCTCTCTTGCAGTGTTATCTGAGGTATCATAGCTTCTGCCCTGTTGTCTTATAGTGTCCCTATAGGTTATCAATACCTCACTATTAAGGAAGAAATCAATATTACAGCACTCAGTGTACCCAACGTGCAGCCATATATCAGTTAGCTTCTATTTTTACATTTATAGTTTTGTCACTATAATCAGAAATGATGAGTTCGGTTATCTTCTACCATATAGTCAATAGGTTTGCTTAATGGTTTACAGTTTCTAGTGGAAGAAGGGGGTCTGGGGGGTTGGCTGAGATGTTTATGAGGTAGGATGTGAGAATATGGAGGTATTAGGTTATATGACTAGTGAGAGGGTAATTATAAGAAATTAGCTGTTAGTAGGAGAAACAAAAGATAAGCAACCCCATGCAAGACTCCATTACCTCAGCAACAGGATAACTGTTAGCACCCCTAGTAGAGAAACTTCTGGTGCAGCAGGCCCACAGGGACCTTGGTGACTTCTTACCAGGTCCTTATTGTTATCCCTTGATAGAAGCGGCAATATCTTGAAATTATATTTTACCACAACTTACTGTTGAAGAAGCCGGTTATTTGTCCCACGGAGTCTCCTGCAATGGATTTTGCTGCTTGTTCTCTTCACTGTTAACTGAGACTTTCTCTATCCATCCTATGGGTTTCCTCTGACCCAGACACCAAGCAGATTCAGGCAGTGGGTTTGTTTAGTTCTGTCTGTTCTGGTATGCTTTGGTCTGGTCTGTTTGTTCTGGTTCGTTTTTTATTCTGATTTATTCTGGTCTGGTCTGGTCTGGTTTGTTCTGGTCAGGTCTACTTTGTTCTGGTTTGTTCTGGTCTGGTCTCATTTGCTCTGGTTGGTTTGTTCCGGTTTGTCCTTTTCTGATCTATTTGGTCTGTCCTGTCTGGTCTGAGCAGGGCTGCTTGCCCCAGGAAGGATATAGTCTCTGGCTATCTGCTGTATTGTGATTCTGGCAGCCATTGAATGTCAACTAGGTCCAGTAGTTCAGTGGAGTTTGTAAACCATGTTGTTTTAACTATTATAGGTATTTCCTATTTCTTAGCCAGTGCCTTAGTCCATGAGAGCTGCTATAATAGAATGCCACAGATAGATAACTTAAAAGAAAATAAGTTTCTTTCTCAGTTCTAGAGCCTGGAAAGGCCAAGGCCAAGACATGAAATATGGAGCACTCCATCTCCACATTGGAGCTTAAATGCTGCCTCTTACCAAGGGGAGGGGTGCTGATATTCACATGGCAGAAAGCAGAAGGGCAAGAAGGACTCACTCCTTCTGCCAAGCCCTTTAATAACAGCATTGGCCTCATAAGCTGACACCTGCCCAGAGGACCCAGGCCTAGCACTGTGCATTGGAGATGATGCTTCCATCACACAATTCTGGGAGATGCCTTCAAACCAAAGCAGCCAGAATAATGCTATAAAGAAAGCTCCCCCATGTGCCTGCTTTTCTGTTGCCCAATGTTATCACTTATATAAGAGAGACAAGAGAGCTGGGGTTGTGGCTCAGCGGTAGAGCGCTCGCCTAGCATGTGTGAGGCCCTGGGTTCCATCCACAGCACCACATAAAAATAAATAAATAAAGATATTGTGTCCAACTAAAAAGTAAATATTTTAAAAAAGAATTTTAAATTTAAAAAAAAAGAGAGACAAGAAATGGGGGTTATTCCTCACCAATTTCATTCTGATGAATGAGTTCACAACTAAGTTTGCTCTTCTTTTTAGTATCGTGAACTTATGGAGTTAGGCATGTTGATTTGATTCCACTCATCAGTTATTTTTAGTATACAATTGCCACATCTTTGGCCAATGGGAATATCTTTGTATCAGCTCCTAAGTCCTTTAGACAAGGCCTTGGTGGTAGTTGTCCGCTCTCCTGGCCCTCTGGTCTGTGCAGTGTTGCTAGTCCATTGTGCTGTGTCCTTGAGACCTGATCAGCTTCCACCTTTTCCTTTGAGTGGAAGTACTGTTTGAGGGCCACCCTCTCAGAGATGGAGGTGCCTGCTGATGCTGGCCCCTCTGTTCTCTGGACAGAGTAAGGAAATCTAAGATAAAACAGGCTTGAGTTTGTATTCTTCCAGTTCATATTCAGGATGATGCAGTGAACTGCTTAGACCTTACTCTGTCCTTCATTACCCTCTAGGAGTACTGGGTTCATTGTCTCCACTCAGCAAAGAATTGAAGAACAGGACACAGAGAGAGCAAGCAAGCAGCAGGTTTATTCTAAAAGTGACAGAGATAGACTTTCTAAAGAGAAGGGGCCTCAGAGCTGGGTGTCTGGTGGGGGAGTTTTGGCTTGTTCTTTTTATGGTCTCTGGAATTTCCTCCTTTCCTCCCCTGTCCACATTCTTCTCACTGTTATTGATCGGTGCTCCTTCTGTCTACCTGTCTACTTCAGTTTTTCTATCGGATCCCCTGCTTACGAGCACAAGTACAGAAGTGTCTGTCTGGGCCTTGCTTGTGTTCACAAGCACTTTTGTTAACCAGGATATTGACCACATCAGAAGACCCTCTCCATGCTGCTTTGTTCTGGTCCTGCCTCTGACCTTCTCACTCACCATCTTGCCCTGGCTGCTTAAGCCCTTCTACATCTCCCTCACTTTCAACCTCCCAACCTGGTTATCAGCACCCAAAGTTGATAGTTAGGGGTGTATGACTCACCTGTGCCATCTCTGGCAGATATATGATCTCAGAAGTGTGAGACCTGGGCAGGTGGGGGTGGATCTGTGTTGTGCTTTTGTTTTGTTTTAGCTTATTATTAAATATATATACTGGAAGAAAACAAATAATAAAATCGTAGTGGAAAGTTCCTTCTAAGCACAACCCAGAAGCCATTGTTAAAGGATCAGTCAAGAAAATTAATTTGACCAAATGAAAAAGTCTGCACAGCCATAAATTACTACAATTAAAGTAAAATCTGCACAGAGTCACACTTGAGTATCCAAGAGACCAACACCTTGCTGGGCCATCGGGGTAGACTTCCTAGTGACAGAGGAAGACCTGCAGGCCTGTTCACAGCCTCTGGCGGGGAAGGGGCTGCTGGCTCTCCTTACAGATGAGAAAACTCAACCAGGCTGAATTTCTTCAAGTTTGTGCTGGACAGTGGCAGAGCAGGACCTGAACGAACCCTTGCAAGGAGCCAGCAGGATAGCCAGCTGCAGTGTCCCGACACGACACCCACCATCCTTGCAAGGAACCAGCAGGATAGCCAGCTGCAGTGTCCTGACACCACACCCACCATCCTTGCAAGGGGCTAGCAGCCTGGCCTGCTGCTGTTGGACTTGAAGACCTTTCATTACAGGCGGATGTCTTACAGCTCCAAGTCAAGGGTGACACCTGCTCAATAAATTCAGCCTCATTCTGATATCCCCAGGAGAAGCATCTGCTCAGGGGCCACTGAGAGAGCTGGGCCAGGGGGCCTAGAGAGAACCCAGAGTGTTCTGAAACTAATATAGTCAGGTTTAGTGTGGACTGTTGACATCACCAAAGTGACCACTCTTGGCCTATGCAGAACTGCCTGCCACCTCCATGCTCAGCCCTGCTCAGCAACTCATGCAGTACTGAATTGTTTGTTAGTCTCTCCCAGGAAGGTGTCATTCAGTAGATTTTTTTAACACACAAAGCAAGGATGTGGTTTCTATGTGAGTCTATGGTGAATGTTTTGAAGAGATGTGTGATTTGTAGAAGGCCAAATTCAAGAATGCATACCATCTCCCTGTCATTTAGAATGTTCTCTCTTCTCTAGGGGACATCCGACACCCAAAGCGTGTCCAGCAGACTGATTTGGCTGCAACACTGGCAATTGGACTTGGTTTGCCAATTCCTAAAGACAGTGTGGGGAGTCTCTTATTCCCAGTTGTAGAAGGGAAACCAGTGAGGGAACAACTGAGATTCTTACACCTGAACACAGTGCAGCTCAGCAAGTTGCTGCAGGAGAACATGCCATCTTATGAGAAAGGTAAGCTAACTGGCAGTTCCCAGCCTCTGAGGTCACCATCTGTGCCCCGTGTTCCCATGTGCTTTGTGCTGTGCATTGTGGTCGTCATGGGCTACTTTGTGTCTCACGCTCTTCCAGCCTGTCTCTGCCTTCCTGACCCTCAGAACCTCACCTGTCAGCCTCAGCCCCCACAGATGTATCATCTAGGTGTGGTTCCTTCATAACCGTATTCATTCTGCTAACATTCACCATGTTCTTCTTATAAGCCAAGGAGTGTTAAAGGCACTGGAGATAAGCACACATGGCACAAGGTTTCTGTCCTCACAAAACCTTCCAGAGGGAGGAAAGAAAAGTACCATGGTAGATGCCAGATGGCTACCTTGAGAAAGAATGCACAGGGAAGGGGAGTGCAGGAGTGGGTGCTGGCGACACAACTTACCTTTGAGTAGCTGCCCAAGAGGGAGCCCCACAGGCTGAGGAGACCAGGTGCTGCAGCAGGGACATCAGAGAGATAGGGGGGCCCACTGGGCATCGGAGGGCTTTGACTTTTATTCTGGGTAAGGTGGGGGGCACTGCAGGGTTTTGCACCAAGCCCAGAATCTTGGGCCTGTGTTTTCCAAGGCTCTCAGGAGAAAATGAGTCAGAAAGCAATTGCAGTGCTCTGAGGAGAGAGGAGGCTGCCGGTGGCAGTGGAGTCTGGGAGAAGCAGTAGAATCTGGGAGAAGCAGTTACACTGTGGATGTTTTGAAGGGAGTGAAACAGGATTTGCTGGAGCACTGGGATACAAGGTCATAGAAAACCCATGGGAAGGATGGGCCTCTGTTCTCAGCATGGCAGTGAAAGGGGGCTATCATGCACTGCTGTGGGCAAGAGTTTGACAGGAGCAAGTTTGCAAGGCAGGGTCGTGGGGCACAGTGACCAGGAAGCCATGAACAGAGTTTCATGAGGAAGCAGTGGGCAACTGTGTCAACTACTGGGAACTGACTGCTGACCTGGCAGTACAGGCTCATCAGGACCTGCAGACCAGCTCAACGGGATACTGGGGAAGCCTGGTTGGGGTGGTACAGGTGAGGACAACCGAAGGTGAGCAGGGAAATGGACTGGGTTGATGTGGGGCTGAGAGCAAGTGTTTTCAATTTAAGCCAGAGCTACAAAGGATGTTTATGTGCCAATAGGAATGGTCCTGGGAGGAACAAAAAATTTTAAAAACAGTCCCTGGATAAGAATGTGCCTTCCTGAGGCCCTCTGTAGATATTTGAGTTTTGTTTTGTTTGTTTTTAGAGCATTAGAGTTATACACAGTAGTTGGATTCATTTTGACAAAATCACATATGCATGGAATTTGATTTATTCCATTTCAGTCCCAGGTGCCCCCTTTTCTCCCTCCTTCTGTTCCACTGATCATCCTTCCTCTCATTTATTTATTTTTGGTTGGTGTTTTCTACCTACACATACAGGTAGAATCCTCTGTGGTATACTGACATATGCATATAGCATGATTTTGTTAAATTCATTCCTCATTTTCTCCCCTTTCCCTTCCCTCCTCCCTCCCTCTCAATCTCCCTCTTCTACTCCATTGGTCTTCCCCTATATTTTTATGATATCCAATCCCCACCCCACCTTTTCCCCTTATTTTTCTTTAGCTTAAGCATATGAGAGAAAATATTTGACCCTTGATCATCTGAGTCTGACTTGTTTCACTTAGCATGATGTTCTCCAGTTCTGTCCATTTGCTGAAAAATATCATAATTTTATTTTTATGACCAAGTAAGATTTCATTATGTGTATGTACCACATTTTCTTAATCCACTAATCTGTTGACGAGCATCTGGGCTGGTTCCATAATTTGGCTTTTGTGAATTGCATTGCTATATACATTGATGTGGCTATGTCACTGTAGTATGCTGATTTTAGACTTTTTGGATAAATACCAAAGAGTCAGGTAGCTGGGTCATATGGTAGTTCCATTCCTAGCCCTTTGAGGAATCTCCATACTGCTTTCCAGAATGGTTGTTTGAGTTTGCAGTCCTACCAACAGTGTATGAGTGTACTTTTCCCCCTACATCCTCACCAGCATTTATTATTATTTGTAATCTTGATCATTGCCATTCTGACTGAAATGAGATGAAATCTTAGTGTAGTTTTGATTTACATTTCCCTGTTTGCCAGGGGTGTTGAACATTTTTTTATAATTTGTTGAATTGTATTTTCAAATGCTTTACTCTGCCACGTCCAGGCATATCAAACACCAACTCGCCTGACCCCAGGCCCCATCTGGAGTCTAGAGAAGGTGCCTCCAGTTTGAGGCAGCACTTGACCTGATGTTAGCAGGTCTTCCTCTTGGAGGTTGTGGGGTGCTGCCAGCAGCAGGTGACACTGTGAGTGTCACATGTAGAAGACAGGCCTTGCAACTGGGGACTGGCCAGGAGCCACAGGCAACAGGGCGGGAGGACCTGCTGAGCCAGCGCATAGCCATGAGGTGTCTAGGGAGGAGCTTCTTGCGGGTGAGGCCTGGGCAGCACACATTTCAGTCCAGACCAGACCCAACTATTACTTTTGGTTGTTTGTTTTTATTTTTTCCCAAAATAGTTTTTATTAGCATGATAGTTTTTCATATTTATTGTGTTAATATGTACCCTTTCTCCTGCACTAGAAAAAACACCAATGAAAGCAAGAGACAACGGAAGCATTGTTTGCCTATTTCAGAAATATCAGGGTAGGAGAAATGGAGAGCCAGAGTGAGTAGGGGAAGAGATGTCCCTGTCAGACAAACTCAGGACGGCCCCTGGAATGAGGAAACATCCCTGGGGTCCTACACCCCCAAGAAGCCTGTGTCCACACTGTCCATGCATGTGCTGACACAGAAATGGTATAGCTCTCAGCAAAGCCTATAGAGACCCACTTTACCCATCCTGTCCTTGGGCAGTCTTTCCACTCTTGTGGGACTGGCTGTTCCTTGCCTCAGGATCTTTGCACATGCCTGGGATCCTTAACTTTCAGCTTACAAGTCAGACTATCCTTCCCCCCCCCCCCCACTTACAATCTTAAATCAGTTCCTCCCCATTACCAGAGGTCTTGCATTATACCATCTGCTTTTCCTTTGCAGCATTCTTCTCATTATATAAGTGTGTGTGTGTGTGTGTGTGTGTGTGTGTGTGTGTGTGTCCCCTACAGAATCCTGCCAAGGAAGCAGGAATTGTACCTATTCACTCACCATGTGTCTTACCAAACATACTACCCTTGGCCTATAGTCAGGGCTCAGGAAGTGTTTGTTTGGATAAATGAACAGGTGGCCCCATGTCTCTGTGATTCCTAGATGGGGACGTTGTGGGGTATAGACACAGGTGCCTGTGTTTCTCTCTCTTAGAGGAACTGTGGACACAAGTGGCCCACTTCAGGGTGGGAGGTGCAGCATCTTGTTGCCAGCTTTGGAGTTTCACCCTTAGTTCAGATTTCTACTCCCACCGCTCTGTGAGTAGCAGGTGATGTGCCCTCTGTCTTAGATGCTGCCTCTGGAAACAGGCATGATGCTCACATGACACTCCCAGCTCATTGCTATGGAAAACAAAGAATAAGTTGCTTGGCGTGGTGCTGGCCATTGCCTCTTCCAAGTCACATCCTCCAGCTCTCCCAGGTTGGCTTGCAGGCCTCAGGGTACACGTCTGGGGCTTGTGCCACAGGCTCTAGACTTCAGCAGCTAATGGTCACTTGCTGGGCAAGGCCCAAGGTGTGCTCACAGAATCCCTCAAGCTCAGTGTCTGATTGGGGAGCCTGATGATAGGTACACTAAGACTGCCTTCCAGTGGCCCTTCTGGAGCATGAAGACTCAGAGAGGAAGTTCTTGGTCACTAGTAAGTGTGATCCAGCAAAGACTTTGCTCAGCCAGCTCTAGAAAAGGGCCATGTCAGCCTTGGTCTCCAGCAGACATGAGGCTGGGTTCTTTGGGGAGCTGGCATTCCTTGTAGGCTGCACCACTGGCCATCCTGAGCAGGGACAGGCCTCAGTGGTGCTAGTGCAAGGACAGAGGGCCAGCCTTTGCTGGGGAGGTAGGCATGGTGGGCTAGGTCCCCACACACACTGCCAAGACAAGCATTCTGCAAAACAGGGCCTGTCAGTAATGCACTTCAGGGTAGTTTTAATACTGCACGAGAAGAGTGGAAAGAGACAACAGGGAGGAAGGGAAAAGGCAAGTGAGGGAGGTGAAGAAGGAATCCAGGCGGAGCAGCAGCAGACATTTCTGTCACTGTGTGTGCTGATGACCTAGGCCTGACAGTGCTGATAATGGACACACACATTTCCTCGGCTTTCTCAGCCCCTCCCCTAAAGGGACAGAGAGGTATCTGTCCTAAAAATGTGCCAAGAAAAACCGAATACTCTGGAATTGTGTCTGTTCTGACATGTGTGTGTGATCTTTTGGTTCTCTTGCTAGATCCCGGATTTGAGCAGTTTAAAATGGCAGAAAAGTTGCATGGGAACTGGGTCAAACTACACTTGGAGGAAAACCGTTCAGACATCCTGCTCAGCCTTGGAACCAAGGTGCTCAGGCAGTACCTGGGTGCACTGAAGACCTTGAGTCTGTCTCTGAGCACACAAGTGGCCCAGTACGATATCTACTCGATGGCAGTGGGGACTGTCGTGGTTTTGGAGGTATGGATGTTCATGGAGCCATGGCTCAGGGGCTAAATTTGTTTGGTAACTCAGCCAAAATATGACAGTTCAAAATATATATAATAAGGTTGTTGCTAAACAAGAAAACTGAATTTTTCAACCCTTTTGTTTTGTGCCTTGACTTGGACACAAAGCAGTGCATGCAACAGGTGTCTACCCTCAGTGTTGCCATGGGAAGAGAAATAATAAGGCATGTGGTTTGGGTAGACAGTTAAAAGTAATCCTTCAGTGGGCTCTTCTGACCTTGCTGTATGAGCAGCTGATGAGCTCAGAGGGTTGCCACCCGGTCACAGAAACCACTGGTGTTTTTCTGTTCCAGGTTCTCACCCTGCTCCTCCTCAGCACCCCACAGGCGCTGCGCAGAGGGGCTGACCTGGAAGTTCCTCTGCGGTCTCCTGTGTTTTCTCTGCTCTTTTATTTGGTATTCCTAGTTCTTTCTGCCATTCATGTCATAGTATGCACCTCAGCCACAAATTCCTGCTACCTCTGTAGCCTCCCGTGGCTGGTGGCAGGAGGGCTGATGGTTCTGGTTTCCGCACTGCTCTGTGCAATTGTCTCCACTCTCACCAGGACTGTCATCGAGAGCACTCTCCTGAGGAAGGTAGGCTGTATCCATGTACGCTCTTGTTATGTCGGCCAGACTTCCAGTCATCAGACATTGGTTGAACACCTGGCATGTACCAGTATAATTCTGGTAGGGCAGTTCCCTGGGATAGCCACATACCAAAGGGGTTAGTTGGGAAGGACCTCAGCAGCCACCCAGACCTCTGGCATCTTGACTGCCAGGTTATGGTTGTAGTCAGGTCCCAGCCCTTTATTCTCAGTTGAGAAAAAAGGTTTCCTGAACTGGGGAGGAAGTAGAAGCAGAGCTGCTACACAAGGATGGGGAGTGTGAGTCTGAGTCCTAGTAGGCCCTTGCCCTGTGGCTGAGGGACAGTCTCAGGTAGACACACAGGATGGCCCTGCTCATCTGGTCAGCCTCACCAAGTGCAGTTTTCTTTTCAAGGCTGACATTTTCCTTTGCAATTCTTAGTCTCTGGTTTGGCACCTTTGTTTGTGAGCTTAGAGGTGGTGACAGGAAGAATGGATAGTTGCAGTTGGGTCCAGAGTGCCCTGTGCAGAGACTCCAGCCCCATCCCATGCAGCTGCCATCCCTCCTTGCAGGGGTCTCGGAGGCCCTCTGCTGTGTCTGGGCCCAGGCACTCATGTGTCCCTAGGGCATGATGGTCTTCATCCACAGCTGCATCTCCAGGGCCTGGCTGGGTGACTCTCCCTGGGTACCTCACAAGCAATGGTTTCAAAAGAATGCGAACAGTTGCGCCCTCATCTTGAGCTGTCTTTGGCCAGCCTGCTTCATGGATAGTACTGTGTGCCACCCTTGTCATCTTAACAGAAACCATTGTAGTGGGGATCATGGAGTTCTGGAAATTCACGGAGAAATTAGATGTCTGGTTTAAGGAATTTATCAGGGTCCTTTGTTTTTGAACAACAGGAACTGGCATGGAAGCAGGAGCAGGAGGGCTGGGTCAGGAGCCACTGGCCAGTGCTTCAAGCTCTATCACTGCCCAGAGAGCCCAGGTGCTTTCAGTCTCTGCCACCGAGCTTATGACTTAGAGTCCAGGGTGAGGACAACTGGCCGGCCATATGGTGTCAGTGTCCCAGAAGCAGGGGAGGGGTCTTCCAGAATGGGCAGCAGGCACTGGGCTGAGGACCAGCAGGTGTCTGTCACAGGGGGTTCTTCACTGTGAGTGAGGATTTTAGCACATGCAGAAAAATACATGTCATTTTCAGATTACTACGGAAAATGCATTTTCTCCTCACAGAATGCAGCTCTCCCCAGCTCCAGGTGGTCAGAGATGGACCTTCTCCTGATGCTGGGCACAGCAGGCCATGTCCTGAGCCTGGGTGCCAGCAGCTTTGTGGAAGAGGAACATCAGACCTGGTACTTCCTGGTCAATACCCTGTGTCTGGCTCTGAGCCAAGAAACCTGCCGTAGCTGCTTTCCAGGAGATGACAGCAAGCCTCAGCACAGTGTCCACATGCTGCAGGATAGTGCAGTCTACAGAGCCCCCATACTCCACAGAGCAGGCCATGCCTCCCCCTCCTCAGAAGCACTTGGGGGCCACACACGGTGGGCTATCCTGGCAAGCCCCTGGCTGGTGCTGGCCTGTTGCCGATTGCTACGGTCCCTGAACCAGACGGGAGTGCAGGGAGCCCACAGGCCTGACCTCGGCCTCTGGCTCACCAGGTAAGCATGAGCCTCAGCTATGGGCTAGACCCTCTGTAGGTGATGGTCACACACTAGGTCTTTTACATTTAGGCCTGTTTTATCTTACGAATAGGATAATGTAAGGAATCTAAAGAAATGAGCAAATGTAACTCAGGAACGAGTGTTGAAAGGTGGCCTGATAGGTTTTCGGTGCTGAATCACAGATAACTGATCATGATTAAGACCCTAAATTCTAGAGTGACTGCTCCTAAGATATGACTCTAGGTTGAGCTCATAGTGCTGCCTGGGACAGGAAGGATGAGGTCAGCTGGGCAGGGGGCTGGGGCCTCTGCTGCAGCCCTGCCCTTTGTAGCTCCTTCTTCCTCTTGTCATTCCTCTTTCTCCATCCGGGAGGACAGAGCATGTGACGATGGTCAGCACTATGAGCCTCTTACTGTGGCTGGAGAGCACAGAGAAAGTGAACTATAGCATTTAAAGTAAGGATGGTACACACGAAGGAAACTGAGGCAGAAGTCAAGATGGCTCTTTTACTGGGGTGCTAAAATGGACAAGAACAGCAGGAGGAGCAGACGGTGACCATCTGCTCAATTCATGGACCTCATAACTGCATAATACAGCAGCAGTGCTGCTCCTCTGGGGCCCAGGGAGTTTCAGGCTCACATCTCAGGTTATCTTGCACCTGTGATGATGAAGCCCAGCTTGAGCACAGGTGAGCCGAAGAACCCTGGCCCCACATGGCCTCTCCTTTGGGATTCCCTAGTGCTGAGTCAGCAAGTTGCGTGTTCCAGCAGACCGCTGGTGTCTGCCTGTGTCCCAGAGCAGCCCTGGAAGTGAACGCCCAAGCTGGAGATTAAGGAGCAGGGCTAGAGAGAGGCCAGGCCACTGAGCCCGACTCTGTGAAATTCCTGCCCCAGAAGAGCACAGTGACACCCCCACTTCGTATTTTCTTGGGAAATTGACGCATTGGAACAGTCCTGGCATGTTGTTGGCCTGTCATCTCAGGCATGGACATGCTGCCGCTTGCCTCCTGAGCTGTCCTTGCACTGTCCGAGCATTCCTGTTGGTGGTAAAGAGGCAGCAGCATCCTGTTGGAATGGCCCCTGCCTTCTGTGTGGTGGTGTGCCGCAGTGCAGAAGAGCACCCGAGATGGTGGTGCAGTTCAAACCAGGCGACCCCAGGAAGGTCCACAGTGCTGACCATCCTCCTGACTTGACACTGCTACATCACTCCTCAGATTTCTGAAGTCTTTTCCCCTTTCTGTGTGTGCCTTGGAAGAAAGTTACTCATCCATTTTACCACTGCTGCCAGTCTGAGCTGTGTGAGTATGAGCTGTGTACCATGTACTCTGTGTACCATGTGCTCTGACCACTCCTCCTCACCCAGGAGACTGTGGGGTGGCAGCCTGTGAGTTCATCTGTGTGAGTGAGCGGCACAGGCCAGGAGAGGAGGGTCCAGGGGACTGGGACCGTGTGCACCTCTGAGTCCATCTGTGAGGGCAAGGGAGACTTCATCTTGGCAGTCTTATTTGTAACGTTTGAAGAACCTTTGTTTGAATTTGAACAACCAGCCTTTTTTTTTTTTCCTCATCAGGAAAATTAGCTGTTTTTACATAGCTATCATTACTATGAGACTCAGAGATCACTAGTTTGGTAATGATTCTGCATTTTCTGTTTCATTTCAGCTCTGACCATAAGGTGGAGCTCTCTGGTCTGGCCGCTCTCTCCCTGCTGGTGATCTTCTTGTTGGTTCAGAGAGGGTGCTCCCTGGTGTCCAGAGCAGCTTTGGCACTGGGGCTGCTGGGTGTTTTCTGCTACAGGGCAGCCATTGGGAATGTGCTGTTTCCATGGCAACCAGGCAACAAAGGCTTTTCAAAGTAAGTGCACTGGACACGTGAGAACTTGATTTTAGAAGTATCTTTGTATTTTATGGTAATTTATGTCCTAAAAAATGCCATGCCAATCTTACACCACTAGGGCTTGGTTTTTGTGAATGGTGATTCCATCAACAGCTGCTAGAGCTTACCAAACCTTAATGAACTACTCTGTTAATTCTTTTAGGAGAGAAAGAAAACTTGGAAATAAGGTCATTGAGATATGACTGTAGAGATGAGAGGGTGACAGTGAGTGCTGCTCCTCAGCAGGCGGGAAAGGAAGCAGAGAGCCTCGTAATTTACAGTGTGCTCCCAGAGGGCCAGGAGCTCGTGCTACGCCTATCAGGAGCACTCAGTCACCACTGTTTCCACCTGCTGGTGGCCACTCCTGCTTGGGGGTATGGTGGTACAGGCTGTGCCTACTCCTGAGGGGTGGCAACCATAGCTACCCCTTTGACAGGCTGTCTTTCTTCTTAAGCAGAGGGCAGGAGGGACGGAGAGGCAGGCAGGCTCCCTGAGGCATCCCTTACAGCTGCGAGAGTCAGGACAAGGCAGCTGTCTGATGAGAGTGGTGACCCTCACAGTTCTATGGAAGCTCTCACGCAGGACACTGTGTACCAGCAGTCTGTAAAACTGTCATATGACCCCAACAAGTGTGTTTCACTTTTCATATTTATAAAAGACTGAAATAAAATATTGGTAATTATATTTAGAACCTGAGGTCATAGGTAGATTGTAATCTTCCTTTCTACGTATTATTAAAACTCATGTGTGTCTAGAATTCACAAGTATGGCTTCTCTAATTAAGCAAAGGTCCAGCTCTGAGCAGGGGTCGTGGCGGGGCTATGCAGGTGGTTGTGGGGTTCGGGGGCATTCCAGAAGCACGTGCTGACAGAAATGGTATTGAGGCAGTGCCTGCTGGCAGGGGGCAGCAGCATGGTAGGGCTTCCTGCCCCAGAGGCTGGGGAGGTTGGAGACACCTCAAAAGCTGTTGGCTTCCCAGTCTGAGACCTGGCAGACTTCCAGGCTGAACACTGTCACACAGTGCAGTATGTGAATGAGTTCCTCGTTTCTTCCCAGGTTTATGTGCCTGATGTCAGCATCTCTCACTTCCAGACTTCAACCACCTTGCCTTGTCTTGCCTGCTATCTGCAGCATGTCCTTTGCTGGTGTCCAGAACATAGCCAGTGTGCCTTTTCTTACTTTCTTTTCTTTATTTTTTAGTTGTAAACAGACTCAATACCTTTATTTTATTATTTATTTTTGCGTGGTGCTGAGGATTGAACCCAGTACCTCACACATGCCAGGCACGCGCTCTACTACTGAGCCACAACCCCAGCCTGCCAGTGTGCCTTTTATTTCAGTGTGCTTCCTATAAAATGCATCCATCCCTCTGCCCATCTGTCCTGCTTCTGAATACTTCCTGGTTCCGGATCCACCTGGTTCTGGATCTGCTATGGTTCTAGATTCATCCAGTATTCTAAGATCCCTTGCTTTTGGTACTTCACTCTCTTCTCCACTCAGAAGCCAGGCTTGGCTGGAGTGTGAGGTCAAGCAGGGTAGTCCTGGGGGTGCCAGAAGCACTGATTACCAGAGCGAGGCAGGTCCATGGGAGATGTCCAGTGACACCTCCCTCCTGTTCACCACCAGCAGCTCTGTCATCTTGTCCTCAAGCAGGCCCTCTTCTAGTCCCTCTTTCTCTTTGAAACTTCTTCAGTGGTTCTGACCTCAGAACCCACCTGGACTGTTCTCACTTTCGTCTTGGCCTGGGCATGGCAGGACACCTAAACTCAGCTGTCCAACCAGGGCCATGTAACAGGCACATGGTACACAGTGCCCACACCGTTTGGATTAAAGCATTCAAATTAAAAAATGAATATTTTTAAGGCATAAACATTTCTAAGAAAACCTAACATAGGAACTCATTTTTCAAAACTGATATTATGTTGGTATTCACTTAAAATTTACTTAGTTAGCATTATTTTAAATGATCAGCTTTTTTAGTTTATATAAAATATATATGTTTTAGGAATATATGTGGCATGGTGGCACGTGCCTTTACTCCCAGAAATTCAGGAGGCTGAGGCACAAGAGTCACGAGTCTAAGACCAACCTGGGCAACTTAATGAGACCCCCAACTCAAAATTAAAAAGGGCTAGGGTAGAGTTCAGTGGTAAAGCATCCCTGGATTCCATCCCCAGTTCCTCAAAAAAAAGTAATATATGTTTCATAAGATGAAGTTCTCACGTATGGTGTCATAAATTATATCCTTTATAGATTTAAATGAAGCTCTCAAGTACTTTGTTCATCATAGCACTTAGTATGTATCAAGTGTTTACTATCTGCCAAACACTTTATATGCTCTCTGTTGCTAATTGCTAGGACAGGCATGTAAGTTTTTGATGCTGCTCTGTTCTTTCCACAAATGGCAGAGCTGAGTGTCGAAGTCAAAAACAGAGCTAGTAAGCAGCAGAGACAGGACTGAGTGGCTTGGACCATGGTACATTTTCCACATGTGTACATATAATTGTGCAGATCCTCGTTTAGATTTGCCTTACAGTGACACGCTCAGTCGCACACTTAGCATTTGTGACCTTGTAGACATTCCTGACAGCTGGGCTAGCACAGAGGATTTCAGTTAACGATGCAAAGCAGGTAGGTGGCTTTTCTGGTATGCTGCAGGGGTGTGGCTGTGGTCTTGCAACCAGGTGATCCTTGGACCACATGAGCAAGACTTCACCAACTCCATAAGGAAGGCACACATCAGGCTGCCCCTTGCAGGAAGATGGTGGAGGTGACATCCCTTCCACAAGGGTGTCACAGCCCCCTTAGCTGGCTGGGCACATTCAGGCACTCCCCAGTTATATGTGTTTTTCATGAGAAAATATGTATTTGAATTTTTCTAGCTGGTATGAATGAATTAACTTGTTTTGCTCTTTTTTTAGGGGTATTATTGAAGCTCGTTTTGTTTATGTCTTTGTCCTTGGCATTCTGTTCACGGGCACCAAAGACTTGCTTAAATCCCAAGTCATTGCTGCAGACTTCAAAATCAAGACTGTAGGTTTGTGGGAGATATATAGTGGATTAGTTCTTCTGGCAGCATTGCTCTTGAGACCACATAATCTTCCGGTATTAGCCTTTAGTCTCTTGATTCAGACTGTAATGACTAAATTCATCTGGAAGCCTCTGAGACATGATGCAGCTGAGATTACTGTAATGCATTATTGGTTCGGTCAAGCATTCTTCTATTTTCAGGTAGGTTGTTGTTATCTGGGTAGAAGACTATTAACTTTCAACGTCATTTAATCTTTTAGTTTTCTTTGAGAAAATTTTACAAGTTGTAGAGTGATATTTGTTCAGTGGAAGAATTGTCAGTATGCATGATGAATTATGCTTCAATTTCATGTGATACTTTAAGAGTAGAGTACAGCTCCAAGGTGTGGATGAATGGGTGTAAGACAAGATTGCTGCTTTGCAGGGTCAGGGGGTCACCTAGTACCGACAGTCTAGGAGGCGGGTCTGCCCTTCACTGGCTTCAACAGTTAGTCACTGTGCTTCCTCATCCCTTTACCCTTGGTATTGGAGCTGTCCACCCTGGGGCCTGAAGGATGGTCAGGGCATCTCTCCAGTGTTCAAAGACCCATCAGCAGCAGGCCAAGCCCACTTTGGGTATGCAGGGGTAGGACAGCTCCTGGACAGGGGGCTAGCCTAGGAGGGATCCAGTTCCACCAGCCTCCTGGGATCCCCAGAGCAGGTGCCACCTCTCCTCTGATCCCCTCCCAACTCAGTTCCCTGACTGATCAGCTACGGGACATCTCTCTGTCTCCTCCATCAGCCTCCCTATGTCAAACAGACCCAGAGGCTCCCAGAGGCTTGTCTGGCTGTGTGTCCCAACAGGTCAGCCTCTTCCCCAGCCTCCTCTGCTCTTGGTTTCCTGTGCTCCCAGCATTACCTGGGGAGCAACCCACAGCTGAATGGTTTGTCTCTGTTTGACCTCAAAGCCCAAGGGTGGTAGGTGAAATTAGAGAAATCTTTTAAGTCCTTGTGTAGCATGACCAGATGGAGACCATCATGCTGTAGAGTTCCCTGGCCTCCCAACTCTCTCAGCCCCTGGTCACTCACTCCATATGCCAGCTAAGCTTCCCCACTGTAGACTCTGCTCCTGTGGAAGGCAGGGGCCCCTGGATGCCAGCATAGGGGTCCTTAATAGAACGCAGATAGCCGCAGGCACAGATGCTAATATCCAGCACTTCCCACCCGGTAACTTCTGGCAAGCACCTGCTTCACCTTAGTTTCCTTATCTATAAGCTGGGGACAATGTATAGTGCCCTGATCCGGGTTGTAGTGCGGCCAGGAGCTTAGTTGTGCCTGGCCCTGGTACTGAACATTTATGATGCTGGTTGAAGAGACAGCTTCTGGAGCACACTTTGCTCCAGGTTTGGCCCAGCTTCCACAGTGTGGCAGGAGGCAGCATGGGGCAGCAAGCAGTGCCCTCTGAGCTCTGCAGGCCATACCACTAGTGTTTCTGCACCAGGTACCCCCCTGTGCTGGGCTCCAGGCCTCACACTGACAGCCAGAGGAGTCCCTAGCTACCCTCCTGCTGTCTTCTTGTCCTTCTGTTCTCTGCCCCTCACTTCCCTCCCTGACCTTCAGGTTGAGCTTCTTTCCCTTCACTGTCAGGTTTCCTGGGAGAAGAGTCAGAAGCTTTGCTTCTCTTGCATCCTTCTCTGAGCCCTGCGTTTCCTCCACAGCATGAGGATGGGAACATGGGTGTCCACTTGTGCCGGGTCCTGGTCTCTGTCTCAGTTTCCTCCCTGTGCACCGCATCAGCATGGTTGAGGGTTATGAGTTCATACAAGTAGAGCTTTAGCACGTGCAGCCTAGCTGCTGAACCACGAGGTCAGCCCTCTCTGCAGACTGATGCTGTTTGGGGGCTGCCATCAGTCTTCCAGAGCCAGACCTGCTCCTGTCCAACCAGGCCTCCTGCCCCTCATCCTCCCTCGTGCTTCTTTCCCATGGAAGCCCCTCCCCACTGCCCCCACCAGGAGTTAGGGAACAGCTCACTGTGAGCAGAATGAGTTTCAGGGGAAGATGTACTGTGGCGTCTGCAACAGGTATGGCCTCACACAGGTGAGCAGGGAGTGAGCAGTGCATACCTCTGCCACAGGTGTTCCTGGAACCACACCTGCCAAAGGATGAGGGAGTGGGTTTGGGACACCCAGTCAGGGCTCAGGTAGGCAGTTCCAAGAGGGGCCTTGGGTGCGCCTTGTGGACGCAAGTGTGCCACAGACCATATGCTTCCTCAGCGTCTGAAGAGGGTCCTCATGACACAGAGATGGAGGGTCATCACTGCCAGCAGACTGACAGTAAAGTAGCAGAATCTTGGCAGATCCACTTTTTGATCCAAAATCCCATAGCAGGATGAGCTATGTGGCATTGTCCCCCATGTCCCATATCTTATGACCCACCAGGGCTGGGCTACAACCAGCCAGAATGTGGGCAGCAGTCAGAAAAGCCACCCTCAGTAGCAGAATGTTTCCTCCCAGAGCAGTTGGCCCACTCTGCCACATGATTCAGCAGTATCCATCAGGACCCACTGTATAGACAGCACTTGACCTCCAGCCCAGTGTCCCCTCAGACAAGCTGGGCAGCTGTGCCTCACAGGGCCACATGCATCACCTTGGAAGGCCCTTGTAGGACATCCACACATGACCTTGATACATGGTCAGCCTCTGGGTCTGCCAGAGGTGTGGGTATGCTTCAATAGCCAGCAGACTGGCCTGTGCCAGTGGCACAAGACCTAGTACTCCACTCCTTCCTCCTGGGCCTATATCATGTGGCAGGCAGATGGACAGGTCACCCACAGCCAGCCTAGTGACCTGAAGAAATGGCAGGCAGTTGGCGCTCACCAGAGCCTCTGGCTCTTCTGACTGTGTGTCCACATTGGTGTGTTCATCTGAGCCGTACGTGTGTGTGTTTCACGTTAACATAGTGGTGGTTGGTGTCTGTATTGCTAAACCAGTGTCAACCCTGTTCTCCTGTGTTCCAGGGAAACTCCAACAACATTGCCACCATTGACATCTCAGCAGGCTTCGTGGGCTTAGATACCTATATGGAAATTCCAGCCACATTCCTGACAGTGTTTGGAACATATGTGGGGCCTGTGCTGTGGGCCAGCCACTTGGCACACTTCCTGAGCTCAGAAGCAAGCAGGTGAGGTGCTTTCTCTGTCTTCTAGCATAAATCTAATGGCAGGTTGCCTGTTCTTAAAAGTGAAACTTATTCTGGATAAGGGCATCAAAACCCCAAGGGTTAGACCATCTTTTCACAGATTTTCTTTTCCTTAAATAAGCAAAGTTTGTAGCTCAGAGTCCTGGGTGGGTCTGAGGCTCTGTGGGCCAAGTTCAGGTCTCCTAGTTCAAACCACACAGTGGAAATTTCTCTTGCTTGTTGGTATTGGGAGGGAAGCTAGTTCTTCCCCTTGGGGGCAAGAAGACAAAAGACGGTGGCTCTTGGCTTCCAAAAGCCCTACCACAAGGAAAGGCCCCAGAAGGGGCTGCCGCCCATACAAGAGGCTGAAGCCAAGCAGGGAGAGTTCAGAGACAATCGCACACCAGCAAGGCCCTCCTGGGGGATTTGCACACATGTGCCTCCCACCTGCACAGCATGCCCTCACCCTTCCCTGCCTGTTCTCTCAGCTGCAGCCCTACCTCCTTAGGATTTGCTGTTTCCTCCTTACCTGTGGATTTGTGCTCAGTTCCTCCCTGACAGGAGGCTCCATGGATCTGGCCTTCGCCAGCTTGTTCACCAGGCAGCCTCACTGCTGGGTAGCCCGCCTGATGGAGTCAGCCACAGCAGAGCGTGGGCAACTTGTTTCTGAGTCCCCCAGGGTAGCCAGAGGGCCGCCCATAAAGCTGTTAGACTCGTCTGTGCCTGGTTTCCCCATCCGTAGAACAGAGGTTGCTTGGGGCAGGAGAGGGAGTGTGGCATCACTGGGAAGTGCCCCTGTCCCTGGTCTGCAGACGCACAGCTTGCTCCATCTGCAATCCTGGTCCCAGGTGCTTGTCCACTCACTAAGCCATATAGCCAGCAGCACTACACTTGCCTCCCACACACTCTGGTGGACACACCAGGTCAGCCAAAGCCTCACTTTGACCAGTGGCCCCAACACTCATGTGCCCTGCCAGTCTTTCTGGTGGGGCTTCCGCATCAGCCATGATTGGAAGAGCAGCTCTGGCTGCGGCTGCTGTACTGTTGACTATGGGCTGACCCTCAGGAGATTCTCAGGCTCCACTGACCACCCAGTGACCCTACAAACTCCACATCCCTAGCTCTGCCAGCAGTGTCTGTGGGTCTGCTCTGTCCTCTGGCTTTGCTGTGTGGCCACCTTTGTGGGTTTGCATTCGTTCCACCCCAGGTTCTCGTCCTTCCTCAACCCCAGAACCACTCTGAGATCCCCAGGTTATGCATGGCTCAGACTGCCCCTAGGCTCCAGCCCAAGCATCTAGCCTCCTCTCAGCATCTCCGTGGAGGTATCCTGCAGGCCTGGAGTTGTGTTCATACTCAGCCTGTTTCCATCAGGGCAAAGGTGGGCATTAGTGTCATCCACTAGAGAGCCATGAGATGGCCTCAGCCCTGGAGAGAGCTTCCCACCCCAAGCTCTAGGTGCACATTAGGGTGCAGGTGAGAGCCAAGTGCCTTCCAGCCAGCTGACCCACAGCCCTTTGAGGGTGAGAACTTCATCTCCAGCCAGACCCTAGCTTTCTGTAGATAAGGGACACCTAAAACAGTGCTGCACTTAGGGCAGTGTGTGGACAGACCCCACAGTGAGGCTCACCCAACCCACGATCAGGGCCAAAACTGAGCTCTGGGGCAGAGCTCCTGCTCACAAATCTGGAAGTTGCCTCTCTGCAGCTGTCTAGGATGCTGTGTGGGTGGGTTGGAGACAGGCTGCAAGTGGGCACTGGACTTAGAGATAACAGAAGCCCCTTCCTTGGCAGTAAACACCAAGAGGGCCACGAGTTGTGGGGTCTGTCCACCTCTGGCTGCAGGGACTGGCACATGGCTGAGCACACTTTGGGTGGAACCCAACTGCACAGGTGCAAAGGATGCGGCTTATCCTCCGTCTGCCTGGCAGGCCTTCTGTAAAGAGCAGCAGTCTTGGCGCCTTGGAGCTGATGACCGACATGCACAGCAGGCACATCTGTGTTTTGGAGAAGAGACAGCATCTTCCAAAAAGAGTTTTAATCGATTTGATGGCTTCTCTGATTAAGGAATTATCTTGCACTTTAGAACTGGTTTCTGAAGCTTAAAACATCAAGCTGAATCCGCCTCCCTTTTGTCCCAGTGAAGTAAGAAAGCTGTGAGCAGATCTAAAGGGCACACAGAGCAATACTAACAATAGGTCAAAGCTGCGTCCACTTGCTCCCTGCAGCACAGGTGTCCCGTGCCAGGCGATTAGAGAGTAGTAAGAAATGTGTTATCATTCAGGGACTGAGGTGTGGCTTCTGAAGGGATGGTGTTTTGGACTGTCAGCTGGAGGACGAGGCAGGGTAGGGCTGTGTGCCAGCTCACCTTACATGAGCCCTTGGGTGGGAAGGAAGCTGTGGTGGGCCCTGTACACTCTCCTGGGGGCCAGCCAGAGCCCACATACTAGGAAGCTTGTGCAGAGTGTGCACCTTTTAGAGGTGTTGGTGCTGTTGCCTAGGATGTGACGAGGCAGCTCCTGTTGGGACCAGCAGGGCACCCCAGTGCCACAGTTGGGGGGAGCAATGAGGGGACATAAACTGACCATAATGCGAAGGCTACAGACCACTGCGTTGTGTTAGTGGCTCTGAAGGGGGTCAGAGTTGCGGCCCACCCAAACAACAGGTCCAGTTTCCTTGGTGGCAGGTCCTGAGTGGCAAGGAAGGTTTGCAAGCAGTCAAGCTTGACCTCTCCAAGAACTGAAGACACAACCCTCACGTGCCTTCTTCCCTCTCAGAGCTTATTGTTAGTGATGCACCCTGCGCCCAGTGGGTACATCTTCTCTGGTGCACCTGCAGGAAATCAGCACAGGTTCTGGAAATGGGTGAGCACAGGGAGGTGCACAGTGCTCTCCAGTACAGGAGAAGAGTCTTCTTCATGTCTGGTCCCGAGTTGGGGGCAGGAGCTAACCCTCTTCTCTTGTTGACAGTGGTCCTGCACTGAGCCGTGCTTGCTTTTGCTACGCGCTAATCTGTTCCGTGCCAGTTGCCACGTATCTCATCCTGGTGACGTCCCTGCGCTACCACTTATTCATATGGAGTGTGTTTTCTCCAAAGCTCCTCTATGAGGGTATGCATCTGCTCATCACAGCGGCCCTCTGTGCGCTCTTCACAGCTGCAGATCAGAACAACCGTGCAGGGCCAATACAGAGGTGGACACTGGAAATGGGCGGCTCTTAAAGTCTGCTGTCTGCCTTGTGGGTTTGAGTACTGAAGAATCTATTAGATGCAAGTTCCATCTAAAAAAAAGATGTGAACTTATGAAGTTGGTAAACCAGCTTCAGCTGTACTTGAATTTAGATTAAGGAGTAAGTACTTTAATAAAAGGTGACTTTAAAATACTACAGTGTGTATTGTGGTTTCCCTATTGCCAATCACTCCAGAAACTTGTGCACTTTTTAAGTTCCTCTGATGTTATGCATGTTATGATGTGTGTTTAAACTGATGAACAAAGATCCTGGAGTGTCCTCAGAGTGCCTAGGGCCCCTAGGCAGGGGGTTACCTGCTCCAGGAGCCACATTATGGCACCCAGGCCCCTGAACACTCCAAAGCCATGGACACCCAGGGGCATTGGCTTATGTGAGAGAAGTCCATCACTGCTGATAGCACTTTAAATGAACACTCTTCATAGAAATTGCTCCTTTAAAAATAATCTATTTTTGTTAATATAAGGATTCTTTTCTGGGGTTTTTGTACATATACCGACAAGGGAGTTTCATTATAAGTTACATCTTTGCGTAATTAGAGAAAAGTAGAGCTGCTTGTTAAATATCTGAAGCATTCTAAAAGAAACTGAATATAACATTTTCAAGAAAAATAATTATATTTTCCAAAAAATTTTTTTAAAAAATTAGCAAGTGTTTCAGTCAGCTTTTTTGCTGCTGTAACTAAGCACCCAACCAGAACAATAGTAGATGAAGAAAGTTTAAGAGGTCTCAATCCATAGACAACAGAATCCAGCAGGAGGCAGCTCACATAATCAGTAAGCAGAGGTACAAGATATACCAGATACACCACTCACCAGATACAAATGTCCACCCCAAAGCCATAGGCATGCCCACCTCCTTCAGCCACACCATAGCTGTCTTCAGTCAACAATCAATCCCACCAGAGAAGTAATTCACTCTTTGGGTTAACTCTCCAAATCCAATCACTTCAACAACCTGTTGTTTCCTCTCACGTGGGACAATGGGAGATACCTCACATCCAAACAATAACAGTAAGAAGGACATTTTAAACTTTTAAAAATCTGTCTTATATCTGATTCAGTTGAAGATACTGTCTTCCTCTTGTGAGGAGTTTACAGAGCAAGAAGCAAGAGAGCTGCACAGACCTAAGGATAGAGAAAATGAGAGCCTCAATGTCCTCCTCACACAGACCTGTGGATGGACAGCAGTGGAGTCAGTGTCCTCCTCACACAGACCTGTGATGGACAGCATGGAGTCAGTATCCTCCTCACACAGACCTGTGGATGGACAGCAGTGTGAGTCAGTGTCCTCCTCACACAGACCTGTGATGGACAGCAGTGGAGTCAGTGTCCTCCTCACACAGACCTGTGGATGGACAGCACTGGGAGTCAGTGTCCACACACAGAACTGTGGATGGACAGCAGTGGGAGTCAGTGTCATCCTCACACAGACCTGTGATGGACAGCAGTGGGAGTCAGTGTCATCCTCACACAGACCTGTGATGGACAGCAGTGGGAGTCAGTATCGTCCTCACACAGACCTGTGGATGGACAGCACTGGGAGTCAGTGTCCTCACACAGACCTGTGGATGGACAGCACTGGGAGTCAGTGTCCTCCTCACACAGACCTGTGATGGACAGCAGTGGAGTCAGTGTCCTCCTCACACAGACCTGTGATGGACAGTAGTGGAGTCAGTGTCCTCCTCACACAGACCTGTGGATGGACAGCAGTGGGAGTCAGTGTCATCCTCACACAGACCTGTGATGGACAGCAGTGGGAGTCAGTATCGTCCTCACACAGACCTATGGATGGACAGCAGTGGAGTCAGTGTCCTCCTCACACAGACCTGTGGATGGACAGCACTGGGAGTCAGTGTCCTCACACAGAACTGTGGATGGACAGCAGTGGAGTCAGTGTCCTCCTCACACAGACCTGTGATGGACAGCAGTGGAGTCAGTGTCCTCCTCACACAGACCTGTGATGGACAGTAGTGGAGTCAGTGTCCTCCTCACACAGACCTGTGGATGGACAGCACTGGGAGTCAGTGTCCTCACACAGAACTGTGGATGGACAGCAGTGGGAGTCAGTATCGTCCTCACACAGACCTGTGATGGACAGCAGTGGGAGTCAGTATCGTCCTCACACAGACCTGTGATGGACAGCAGTGGAGTCAGTGTCCTCACACAGACCTGTGGATGGACAGCAGTGGAGTCAGTGTCCTCCTCACACAGACCTGTGGATGGACAGCAGTGGGAGTCAGTATCGTCCTCACACAGACCTGTGATGGACAGCAGTGGGAGTCAGTATCGTCCTCACACAGACCTGTGATGGACAGCAGTGGAGTCAGTGTCCTCCTCACACAGACCTGTGATGGACAGCAGTGGAGTCAGTGTCCTCCTCACACAGACCTGTGATGGACAGCAGTGGAGTCAGTGTCCTCCTCACACAGACCTGTGATGGACAGCAGTGGAGTCAGTGTCCTCCTCACACAGACCTGTGATGGACAGCAGTGGGAGTCAGTGTCCTCCTCACACAGACCTGTGATGGGCAGCAGTGGAGTCAGTGTCCTCCTCACACAGACCTGTGATGGACAGCAGTGGAGTCAGTGTCCTCCTCACACAGACCTGTGATGGACAGCAGTGGAGTCTGTCCTCCTCACACAGACCTGTGATGGACAGCAGTGGAGTCAGTGTCCTCCTCACACAGACCTGTGGATGGACAGCACTGGGAGTCAGTGTCCTCACACAGAACTGTGGATGGACAGCAGTGGGAGTCAGTGTCATCCTCACACAGACCTGTGATGGACAGCAGTGGGAGTCAGTATCGTCCTCACACAGACCTGTGATGGACAGCAGTGGGAGTCAGTATCGTCCTCACACAGACCTGTGGATGGACAGCAGTGGAGTCAGTGTCCTCCTCACACAGACCTGTGGATGGACAGCACTGGGAGTCAGTGTCCTCACACAGAACTGTGGATGGACAGCAGTGGGAGTCAGTATCGTCCTCACACAGACCTGTGATGGACAGCAGTGGGAGTCAGTATCGTCCTCACACAGACCTGTGATGGACAGCAGTGGAGTCAGTGTCCTCACACAGACCTGTGGATGGACAGCAGTGGAGTCAGTGTCCTCCTCACACAGACCTGTGGATGGACAGCAGTGGGAGTCAGTATCGTCCTCACACAGACCTGTGATGGACAGCAGTGGGAGTCAGTATCGTCCTCACACAGACCTGTGATGGACAGCAGTGGGAGTCAGTATCGTCCTCACACAGACCTGTGATGGACAGCAGTGGAGTCAGTGTCCTCCTCACACAGACTTGTGATGGACAGCAGTGGAGTCAGTGTCCTCCTCACACAGACCTGTGATGGACAGCAGTGGAGTCAGTGTCCTCCTCACACAGACCTGTGATGGACAGCAGTGGAGTCAGTGTCCTCCTCACACAGACCTGTGGATGGACAGCAGTGTGAGTCAGTGTCCTCACACAGACCTGTGATGGACAGCAGTGGAGTCAGTGTCCTCCTCACACAGACCTGTGATGGACAGCAGTGGAGTCAGTGTCCTCCTCACACAGACTTGTGATGGACAGCAGTGGGAGTCAGTGTCCTCCTCACACAGACCTGTGATGGACAGCAGTGGAGTCAGTGTCATCCTCACACAGACCTGTGATGGACAGCAGTGGAGTCAGTGTCCTCCTCACACAGACCTGTGGATGGACAGCACTAGGAGTCAGTGTCCTCACACAGAACTGTGGATGGACAGCAGTGGGAGTCAGTATCATCCTCACACAGACCTGTGATGGACAGCAGTGGAGTCTGTCCTCCTCACACAGACCTGTGATGGACAGCAGTGGAGTCTGTCCTCCTCACACAGACCTGTGATGGACAGCAGTGGAGTCAGTGTCCTCCTCACACAGACCTGTGATGGACAGCAGTGGAGTCAGTGTCCTCCTCACACAGACCTGTGGATGGACAGCAGTGGGAGTCAGTATCGTCCTCACACAGACCTGTGGATGGACAGCAGTGGAGTCAGTGTCCTCCTCACACAGACCTGTGGATGGACAGCAGTGGGAGTCAGTATCGTCCTCACACAGACCTGTGATGGACAGCAGTGGGAGTCAGTATCGTCCTCACACAGACCTGTGATGGACAGCAGTGGAGTCAGTGTCCTCCTCACACAGACCTGTGATGGACAGCAGTGGAGTCAGTGTCCTCCTCACACAGACTTGTGATGGACAGCAGTGGAGTCAGTGTCCTCCTCACACAGACCTGTGATGGACAGCAGTGGAGTCAGTGTCCTCCTCACACAGACCTGTGGATGGACAGCAATGGAGTCAGTGTCCTCCTCACACAGACCTGTGATGGACAGCAGTGGAGTCAGTGTCCTCCTCACACAGACCTGTGATGGACAGCAGTGGGAGTCAGTGTCATCCTCACACAGACCTGTGATGGACAGGAGTAGAGTCTCTTCAATTTTTTTTTATTTGAACTACTTTCAAATACACATTATTCTTAAAGAGGGATATTTATTTGCAGAGTGGAGCCTGTTACAGTGTTCAGGATCTTTCATGCCCTGTGCATTGCAGCCAATTGTTTGTTCCTTTACCCTGAGTTGGTGTCTGCCCAGGTGCTTTAGTGCAGGTACCTTTCTGTTTAAGGAATGGCATGTCCATATGCTGCACATGCTGGGATGGTCTTCAGTCAATGCCTAAGCACTTCTCAGCTCCCCACCCAACTCATCAGTCAAGTCCTTAGGGTTTGCATCTCCACGTTTTTCCAGACTTTAGTTCATGATGAAATCTCAGTAGTGGTGATTGTCAGCACACTTGACCATCAAGATTCCAACATCCAGAGTCCACTCTTTCTATGAAAATTGTCTGTGTGTTTAATGGGTCAGTCCCCCTTGACACCCAGAGAGTGCTGGTGCTGGGCACTGGCCAGTGGTCCTTACACAGCGTTTATGACCTCCCCTCCTGAACATACAGATCCAGTGAGATATCCCTGCTGCTGCTCAAGGGTGTTCTTGGGAGCCGTCATGGGAACCCAGGACATGTGGGGCCGGCCTTCCTCTGTGCCAGGCCAGCAGGTTTCGCACTGCTGCCTTGGCCTTTATTTCTCCATTTTTGATTAGTACCTCTCTGTTTGCTGGGAGCTGCTTCATTAACAGTTCCAAAGCTGTACTGATTCAGAAGAAGAAGGCAGCCTGAGAAGAGTTAGGCAAGAGGACTAAGACATGGAAGCTTCATCACCCAGGAGCGGCAGTCAGTGACATTCAGTGACTAGATTCACAGCTCTGGGTGGGAGGTCGTGAGGGTATGTGGGGGGACACTCTCAAACTCTACCGCCTCGTCTGGACCTTGGAGAGAGCCAGAACTTCTCCCTACGACCCTCTCCTCAATGGTCATCCACTCCACACCAGGAAAAGCCTGCCTTGGTTCCGGACCTGATTCCTGTTACCGCTGTTTACCGGTGATGAGTCCTTGCTTCCCGAATGCCGAAGTATAACACCAGAGAAGCAAGCCGAGAGTGGAAAGTGGAAGGCTTTATTAAAGGACAGCAGAAAAGACTTCTCCATGGAGGAAGAAGGACCCGAAAGGCTGAATCCTTGGAAGGGTAAGGTCTTCCCTTTTTATAGCTGAGGTCTTCTTTTAGTCCTCCCACACTCCTGTCCTTTGTTTCCCTCTATCCTGCAGTTATAGAATGCAGGTGGGAAGGCCAAAAGGTGGGAGTTAGGTGGGTTGAAGGAGTAATTTGGGCAGGATGGGCCTGGGGCCATTTTTGATTAGTACCTCTCTGTTTGCTGGGAGCTGCTTCATTAACAGTTCCTTAGGATGGGATCTGGGCCTTAGGGACATTAACATTCCAATTTCCCCAATTGCAGCTCTGGTTTCCAGGACCCCATTCTCCATAATGGTCTCCATTGTCTTTATCTTCCTCCATGTTAGACCCGATTTACCTAACTACACTAACTACCTATCTTTAAATCTGGCCTCTCCCTACGACCCTCTCCTCAACAGTCATCCATTCCACACCAGGAAAAGCCTGCCTTGGTTCTGGAGCTGATCACCATGGTCTAAGTGAGTGTGCATCTGCTGGACATAAAGCCTAAGGCTTAAGACTTTTGAACTTAGCATGCAGAGGAAATGTCTGTCATTAACCTGTCAGGATTAAGTGTGTTTTGCAGTGCTTAGAATTAATCTAGAATTGTTTGCTGTGAATTGATTATTAATCTATTGCAGTGCCTAGCATTAAGGATTGTGGTTTTCTTGATTAAGAACCTATAGAGTGAAATTGTATGGAGTAATTTGAGTGAATAAAGCATTGAAAGGGGCAGAAGCGTGTGGACATTCTTTATTTCTCCCCTTGACTGCATACATCACAATTTTTCCCCCTCATGACAACTTTCCAATCATTTTTTTTAGATATAGCTATCTTTTTTTTAATTTCTTACATACATGACTATAGTGGAGTGCATTATGATCATAATCATCCATTCACAGCACAATTTTTCATAACTCTGTAATATGTTCATGTCAAATTATGCCATTATACATACGCTCTCTTAGTATTATTATTATTATTATTATTGCATTACAATTCCTAATACACCTTTATACCACAGTTTATCATATCTCTGTTTGTATATAAGATGAAGATTACCCTAGATAGGGAAGTGGGGTGGGAGGGAAATAGAGGGAGAGGGGGAATAGCATGGATGTTGGAAGGAGACCCTCATTACACAAAGTACATGTATGAAGATGTGAATTTGGTGTCAACTTTCCAGGCATTTTCTGACAGAACCTACAGTCGGCTGCCCTTGCTTCCTGAGGGCTTGATGAAGGATGCAGTTTCACTTGCAGCTGTGGCAATTCCTTGGCCTTTCTCCACAAGCAACTGCGTCCTGTGAGTTGGAACAGTTTCACCCCTCCTCTTCCTCTCTCTGCCTCTTATTTATTTTCCTTGACGTGTCGTACTGCACAGAACCCCAGTGTGGTGTTGCGCAGCAGTACTGGGAAGAAGTCCCTGCCCTGCTCCCAAGGGTGGGACGCTGTTCTGTCTCCATGTCAAGTGTGACTCAGCTTGTGCCAGAATTGCCTGTGCCAGAATAAGGAAGCTCCCTTCTCCTTTGCTGAGTTTCTATTTGTTCTTACCATGAGTTAATCTTGGATTCTATGAAGTGATTTTCTTGTCTTTTCTTTTTTTAGCTGCAGAGGGACACAATATCTTTATTTTATTTATTTATTTATATGTGGTGCTGAGGATCAAACCCAGAGCGTTACACATGCTAGGCAAGTGCTCTACCACCGATCCACAACCCCAGCCCTTGTCAGCTGCTTTTCTGCATGTATTATGTTAGTCATATATTTCTTCTTTATTCTGTTAAATTGTTAAACCAAGAATTCTTGATACCAATGGATTTCTAATCTAATAGGGTTTATTAGGATTCTAACAGCTCCTAGCCAGGAAAAGGAACAGGTTCACCAGACCAGAGCTAAGATAATTTTTTAGATGATGAACACCTGGAGAAGGCAGGCACAGTTGTTTGCCTGGACCCTCTGTAGGCTGCAGACAAGCAAGGCAGACTACATGCACTAGAGAAAGCTCCAGGGCAGAGGTCAAGGCTGCTCTCGTTGTTTCTGGGCTGGTTGGGGGTCTAGCAGGATGGAGAGGTGTCAAGAGCCACCAGGGGCTTCGGGAAGGTTTACACACACATTCTGGATGTGAGGCAGCCTTGCTTCCACCCCTGGCTTGATTAACCTCCTCCATCTCTCCTTCCTTCTTTTTTTTTTTTTTTTAACTATGAGTGAAATTCTGAGTGTGTTTAGCAAGGTCTCAGGAGGCAAGGTCAATGCGTCTGCATGTTCTATTAAGTGCCTGCATGTTAAGTGGTGCTTGACCAGTGAACCACAATCCCCAGCCATTTTTTTAAATTTTTGTATTTTATTTAGAGACAGGGTCTTGCTAAGTTGCTGAGGCTGATTTGAACTTGTGATGCTCCTGCCTTAGCCTCCCAAGCCTCTGAGATTATAGGTGTGCACCACCATGCCCAGCTGCCCTCTAGTCTTCATTAAATTTAAAACATGCTGGAAGTTTTAAAGTATCAATATGGTAGATCACTTTATTTTTTTTAAATATTATCGTGGCCTTAAATTGCTGGGATAAACCCCAGGTGGTGGTGATATGTGGTTTACATGTCGATGGACTTGATTCACTTTTGTTTAGTGAAGACTTCTGCATGTTCATGAGGGCTATTGGCAGGCTGCATTTCTTTCTTTTGTTTGCTGTAGTGTCATGTAATTCCCAATTAGGCAAAAGGTATCCATCCCATACTCATTCACCATCTCCACACAATACGTAATCACTATCTCCATCTCATACACACTGACAGTCTCCATCCAGTGGGAGACCAACCTCGCACGTGACTGAGTGAACTCCCCTGCTGGGCCATGTGGTGTCAGGCACCCATGCTGCTAGACTGCCCGGCTCTTCTAGGGTTCCAGTGACTGTCTTCTTTGTGCCTGGGTGTGGCTTCCTACAGCCCCATGGGTGGAGCTACGCTCACCTGTTCCTTTGTAATATAACCCCTTGCCCTATTTAGGACAGAATGTTCCATGGAAGTGCCTTGTGTATGTCCCCTTCTCTTACTGTGCCCTTGGGTGTGGCCTACCTAGATGTCAGTCAACCTGCTGACAGTGGACATCATGAAGATAGACTCAGCCCCTGAAACCTGACCCCTTGCCTCATTTGAATAGCTTCTCCTCAATAAAAGGGGTCAGCGCATGTGGGCTCTCTCTCTGTCTTCCTGCGGATGCTTAAGATCAGAGGAGCCTTCACAGCAACCCCAAAGAAAAAGGTATTTGTGTCTTGTGTGGTTATTTTGCGCAGCCCAATTAGCCCAGTTTACTGGAGTGACCCTTTAGCCTTTTAGTTGCGAACAGAAACCAGGCACCATCCCACACACATAACATCACAATCTCACACATACTGATCATCTTCATGCAATACACATTCACCATCTCCATCTCCACCCCATACACATGCAAGTTCTCCACCCTATACAAACTCATGATCTCCATTCCATACACACTCACCACCTCCATCCCATACACACTCATCTCCATCAAATACACACTATCTTCAGCCCATCTGTGCGCAACACACACACACACACACACACACAGCTTCTTTCCATCCAAGCACATGATCCAGCACCCTCCACATTCTTCTCCAGGCTGCATGCAGTTGCGCACACCAGGTAGGTTGAGGCAGAAAGATCACAATTTCAAAATCAGCTTCTGCAATTTAGGAAAGCCCCAAGCAAGTTGGTAAGATCCTCTGTCAGACTATAAATAACAAGGTCTATGGCTGTAGCTCAGTGGTAAAGTGCTCCTGGTTTCTGTCTCAGCACACGCACATGCACACCCACACCCACACATATGCTAATCTTCTCCAAGCGGTTTCTCCTATTCCTGCTCACTTCTGTCAGCCACAGCCTACAGCCCCCCAGATAACTCCTTCCCCCATGAACAAGGCTCACTCTTCCCTGGGTTTTCCATGCTGAGACTTGACAGTAGTTGATTTTGCTGGCAGAGTTCCATCTTTCTTGGGTCTGCAAGGCTTCCAGTCAGGGGCTGGTGTCTCCAGAAAGGGGCATGAGTTCTCCCAGCTCAGGCTTCAGACACAGGGTACCCCCTCCTTCCTCCTCATGGCCTGATGCTTGGAGTAGGTTCACCAAGGCTGAGACTCACACCTGTGCCATCCACAGACTCCACCAAGTCCTCAGCACAGCCCACTCATGACCAGGGGTGAGGTCCTTGGACTCTGAAGAGGCCTGTGCCCTTGGCTGCTGCCAGAGAGATGCTCCTAGACCAGCTGTTTCCCCAGGAAGCTCCAGAGGAGGAGCAGGAGCCTGCAGGCTGGGAGTGAGGAGGGTGCACTAGAAGGCCAGGAAAGGAACACTAGCCTGAGTCACCCACCTCCCTGTGCAGCGCCCTCTCCAGCAGCAGAAGAGGTGGGCAATGCTTTTGGAAACACTGGCCTGCTGCCCTGGAGGCGGATGCCCTGAAGAGCTGCTGTGGGGCTGAAAGGCTGTGTGCTGGTTCAGAAAGGGGCCAAGAGGCCAGAGGACAGGCAGCAAGGTGGCCCCAGCTGAGGTTGAGTGCTCCCTGGGGGCAGCCACTGCCTGGTTGGCCTGGGCAGCTATAGCCCAATGTGTGCTGAGTCACTTCTGGTAGAAGCCCTTCGTTTTTCACAGTGTCAGAGGGTAAATCATGTACTGATTGTCCTCAATTTCCAATAGACAACATCCCAACGGACTCATTCAGTGAACCTACCTACACCTGGTTCCCTGAACTTCACTGTACTGTGTCGGTTCCCTTTCTCTGTGTTCACCGCTGGCTGGAAAGAGAATGGCACCCCGTGTCACCAGCCTGAGAAGAGACTGAAATTCAAAGTGGGTGTTTCTACCAAAGGAGTGTCTGTTCTGTACAATCATAAAGTTAAAACTTGCTAAGTCCAACCAGTGTGTAAGTAGAGACCATCTGTAGTTACCCACTGAAGAGAAAAGGACCTCCATCATAGAGGCTCCCTGCCCAGCATCCATAGGAAAACCCAAGGGAGCAGCCTATCCAGCACCACGGCTCTCAGGGATCCACTTAACTCTAAACCAACATCCAGGCAGAGGTGGGGAATGGAAGGAACGTGGAACAAAATGAGAAAATGAAGACAAAAGAAACTTTCTAGAAACCTGTAGTAATATCCTCAGAGACACCAGAAGGGTAAGGTTGCTTATAAAAGGGCCATTTAGAAAACAAAAAATATGTATTTTTTTAGTTGTAGTTGGACACAATACCTTTATATTATTTATTTATTTTTATGTGGCATTGAGGATCGAACCCAGGGCCTCGCACAAGCTAGGCGAGCGCTCTACCGCTGAGCCACAACTCCAGCCCCGCAAAACAGAATTTGTTGTTAATCCAAAATATAACCCGGCATGGTAGTGCATGCCTGTAATCCCAGCTACTAGGAGGCTGAGGCAGGAGGCCAGCCTCAGCAATTTAGCTATACCCTATCTCAAAATAAAAGTTAAAAAGAACTGGAGTGTAGCTCAGTGGTAGAGCACTTGCCTGGCATGTGCAAGGCCCTGGGTTCCATCCCTAGCACCACACACACACACACACACACACACACACACACACACACCTAACAGTTAACAAAAGGATTGGAATATAAAGGTGTAAAATGTCCTATAGTGTTCAGCAACTTTCTGTTACTATAATAAATAAGTAAAAATAATCAACTTATCCAGAGAAAAAAAATCCTTTTAGCTCACAGTTTTGGAAATTTCAGTCCATGATCAGTTGACCCATATCTTTGGGTCTGTGACCCGGCTCCACGTCTGGAGCAGGAGTGACTGCCAAGCAAAACCCCCACCTCATGGCAGGAATAAGAAGAGCAAGGAGGGGGCTGGGGTTCTAGAGTCCTCATCCACGACACATCCCCCTGACCTGAAGACATTTCACGAGATCCACTTCTTAAAGGCTCCTCCACTTCCAGCAGAACTCCTTGGGGATCAAGCCTCTAACACTTGGACTTTTGGGGACATTCATGATCCAAACTGTAGCACTCTGCCCCGGCCCCCAAAGTCTGGTGTCCATCTTACCATGCAAACTCACCCAGCTCGCACTCTGGGGCCCCCAAAGTCTCGACTGTTCCAGCACTGTCCAAAGTCCCACATCCACAGTCTCCCCTGAGACTCAAGACACACTCAGCTGTGAGCTCTGTAAAGGTCAAAAGAGAAAGTGACAAATTTACAGGACAGGATGGCAGGACGGGTACAGGAGGAGCTGGGGAGAAAAGAGGACCGCAGCACAACAAGGTGGCAGCCCAGGAGGCTCTCCTCACACTCTGTACAACTGTCTGTGTGTCTGGTTTTTATGCACTTTTGTTACTCTATCTCTGTGGTCTAACTTGAAATCAGGTATTGTGATGTCTCCAACATTGCTTTTTTGGCTTAGAATTGCTTTGACTGTTCTGGGTCTTCTCTTCTTCCAAATAAATTTTAAGAATTTTTTAAAATATATTTTTTAGTTGTAGATGAACACAATACCTTTATTTTATTTATTTATTTTTATGTGGTGCTGAGGACAGAATCCAGTGCCTCACCCGTAGGAGGCAAGTGCTCTACCACAGAACCACAACCCAGCCAAGGACTCCTTTTTCTAGTTATGTGAAGAATGCCATTGATACTTTGATGGAGATTGCATTGAATCTGTCTATTGCTTTTGATTGTATGGCCATTTTAACAATATTAACTCTTCCTATCCATGAACATGGGAGGTCTTTCCATCTTCTTGGGTCTTCTTCAATTTCTTTCATGTTCTATAGTTTCCACTGTAGATGTCTTTTCACCTCTATAAAAATCTGAATAATCAGAATAAATCTGGTTAGATTTATTAGTAGGTATTTTATTTATTTCAGACTATTGTGAATGGGATTGATTTCCTGATTTCTTTCTCAGTAGATTCATTATTGGTGTATAGAGAAGCTATTGAGTTTTTAACATGGATTTTGTAATCTGATACTTTGCTGAAGTTATTTATTAGCTCTAGCAGTCTTTGGTGGAGTCTTTTGGATTTTGTAAGTATAGAATCATATCATCTGCAAACAGCAATAATTTGATGTCTAACCTTTCCTATCTTTATTGTTATTATTTCCTTTTCTTGAATAATTTCTCTGGCTAGAATTTCTACTACTATATTGAATAGAAGTAATAAGAGCAGATATTCTTGTCTTGTTCCTGCTTTTATTTTTTATTTATTTACATAATTAATATATTTATTTATTTATTTATTTTTTATTGGTACTGTGATTTGGACCTAGGGGTGCTTAACCACTGAGCCACATCCTATGCCATTTTTTGAAGTTTTTGATACAGGCATGATTAGAACCTTGCTAAGTTGCTGAAGCTGGCTTTAATCTTGCACTCCTCCTGCCCCAGCCTCCCAAGCTCCTGGAATTACAGGCATGTGCCACTATGCCTGGCTGTTGCAGATTTTTAAAAAATGCTCTCAGATTTTCCCCATGCACTGTAATGTTGGCTTTGGGTTTTTCATATATAGCTTTTATGATATTAAGATATATTAATATCTTAATACAAATATTAATATTAAGATATATCATTTATTCAGTAGGGCAGGCTGAACAAATATTAGCTTCAGGGTGGGCTGAATACCAGACCCTCACCCATCTGGTTCCTTATTACTTGTTTGCCTCAAGGCTGAACACTCGATACCCGTCTAGTGCAACAGAAACCCACATCTGATCCCTGCCCAGTCTGCCTAAGGGCAGAAGATACACCCTTAGCGACTACTGTGATCCAATCACTGTATGCCAACAAGGCAGCTTTCAGACCCAGAGACCCCATTCGATTTTGGCTATAAAAACTCTCTCCTGCCGCACTCCCCCACTTTCTCTCCCCCCCCCCTTCTCTTCTCTTTCTTCCCTGATAATCAGATACCACCACAATAAAGACCTCTTGGTCACTCCGAGTGTTGTGGTCACTTTCCTTTCACCTTCTACTCCTAGATTCTTCAGTGTTTTTATCATTAATAGGTGCTGAATTTTTGTCCAGGTTTTCTCTGCTTCTATTGAGATCACTAAGTGATTTTTGTCTTTAAGTCTAGTTGTATGATGCTGGGAGCTCCCCTGGATGCAAATGCCCTTAAGTCTGAATCAGCAGGTTCTGACCAATAATTGCCTGGTCTGGCACAGCAGTGCCAGGTGGCAGTAACTTGGGCATTACCCGACTCAGATAATGAAGCTGACTTCAGATATAGGCATCACCCGCCGGGAGGGGGGGGTTGATTCCACTCACCCAATAAAAGGGTTCAGCACATGCTGAACATTTCTTGTTCTCTTTCTTGCCTGTCTTCCCCCATTTGTGGGAGCTGCAACTGAGGAGCCATCACTGAACCCAAAGATAAGGTACTTTCTGCGTCTGTGTCTTCATTTATTCCCCAAATTCACTTGGAGTTGCCCTGACTGGTTTAGTCCTGAGATTCGACAGTGTAATAAATTACATTTATTGATGTGCATGTGTTAAACCATTATTGCATCCCTGGGATAAAAACAATTTGGTCATGATGTACAATCTTCTTAATATGCTATTGAATACAATTTGCTAATTTTATTAAGGATTTTTACATCTAAGTTCTTCAGTGATATTGGTCTGTAATTTTCTTTCCTTGATATGTCCTTATCTGTTTTTGGTATGAGCATGATACTGGCTTCATAGAATGAATTTGGAAATGTTCCATCCCTATTTCATGGAATAATTTGAGGAGTATTGGTGTTAATTCTTCTTTAAAGGTCTGGTAGAATTTAGGTAGGAATGCATCTGGTTCTGGGCTTTACTTGTTGGAAGACTTTTTATTAGAGCTTCTATCTCATTGTTAGTTGTTGATCTGTTTAGATTTCCTAAATTTTGATTCAAATTTGGCAGGTCACATGTTTCTAAAAATGTGTCCATTTATTCTAGATTTTCCGATTTATTGGATTATAAGTCTTCAAAATAGTCAATGATGATCCTCTGAATTTCTGTGATATCTGTGGTGATTTCTCCTTTTTTGTCTCTAATTTTATTAATTTGTGTTTTCTATTTATTTTGATTTGTTTGACTAAGCTTATCAATTTTGTTTATCTTTTCAAAGAACCAACTCTTCATTTCATTGATTCTTTGTATTTTTTTATTCACTATTTCATGGATTTTGGCTCTGATCACAATTTTTTCCTTTCTTTTACTGGTTTTGGAATAGGTTTGTCATTGTTATTCAAATAATTTGAGTTTCATAATTAGATTGTTTATTTTGTCTCTTTCTGATTTTATTATGTAGGCACTCGTAACTATAAACTTTCCTCTTAGAACAACCATCTTAGTATCCCAGAAGTTCTGCTATGTTGTATCACTATTTTTATTTGATTCTAAGAATCTTTTCATTTCTCTCCTTATTTATTCTGTCATCTGTATTTTTCAATCTCCATGTTTTTATATAATTTCCTTGGGGGTTTTTGGTGTTTATTTCTAATTTTGTTCCATTATAATATGATAAGATGCAATGAATTATATAATTTTTTTATATTTGCTAAGAGTTGCTTTGTGTCTTCAAATATGGTCTATTTTTGAGAATGTTTCATGAGCTACTGAGAAAACAGTATATTCAGCTGTTTTTGGAAGAACTATTCTATAGATACCTGTTAAATCCATTTGATTTATATGGAATTATATTTATATTTTTCAGGTCCAAAGAACCTTTACTGAATTTATGACTGGATGACCTATCTACTGGTGAAAGAGGTGTGTTTAAATCACCCAGTATTACTGTACTGGGACTTATCTGAGTCTTTAATTCAAGTTGTGTCTCTTCTATGCAATTAAGTGCACCAACATTTGGGGCATAAATATTTACTATCATTATACCTGAATTTTCCCTTCACTGGCATTAAGTGACCTTCTTTGTCTCTTCTGAATAACTTTGGCTTGAAGTATGTTTTGTCAGTGTTCTAATTTAGATGTGAGGTGTCCCCCAAAAGCTCCTGTGAGACAATGCAAGAAGGTTTAGAGGAGAAATTATTGTGTTACAAGAGCTTTACCCACCCTGGGTTCAATCTCCAGCGAAAGAAAGAACGAGAGAGAGAGAAAGAGAGAGAGAGAGAAAGGAAGGAAGGAAGGCAGGCAGGCAGGCGGCCTGGGGATGTGGCTCAAGCGGTAACGCGCTCCCCTGGCATGCGCAGGGCGCTGGGTTCGATCCTCAGCACCACATAAAAATAAAATAAAGATGTTGTGTCCACTGAAAAAACTGAAAAATAAATATTAGAAATTCTCTCTCTCTCTTTCTCTTCTCTCTCTCTCTCTCTCTCTCTCTCTCTCTCTCTCTCTCTCTCTTAAAAAAAAGAAAGAGAGAGAGAGAAAGAAAGAAGGCTGGGGATATAGCTCAGCTGGTAGAGTGCTTACCTTGCCTTAATAAGGCCCTGGGTTCAATCCCCAGCACCATAAAAACAAACAAGAGCCTTACCTAAACTGAATCAATCCCCTGACAGGATTAATTGAGTGGTAACTGATTGTAGTTAGGGTGTGGCTGGAGGAGGTAGGTCATTGGGGGGTGTGCCTTTGGAGTATATATTTTGCATCTGGTAAGTAGAGTCAGTCTCAGTCTCCCTTTCTCTCTCTCTCTCTCTCTCTCTCTCTCTCTCTCTCTCTCTCTCTCTCTCATCAGCATGTGAGCTGCTTCCCTCTACCACATTCTTCCGCAATACCTCGAGTCCTAAGAAATGGAGCCAGCCGTCTATGGACTGAGACCTCTGGAGCCATGAGTCCCCAAATAAACTTTTCCTCCTGTAAAATTGTTCTTGTCAGGTCTTTTAGTCATGGCAGTGAAAAAGATGACCAAAATAGTAAAATATGAGAGTAACAACTCCTGCTTGTTTGCAGGCTTCATTTGCAAGATATATCAATTTCCATCCTCTCACTTTCACCCTGAGGCTCTCTTTGCCTGTAAGGTAACAATATATAGTTGTTTTATTCCATTCTTCCAGCCTACATTGATTAATTGAAGAGTTCAGACCATCATGGCAAGTCACACCCATCTCAGGTGTTGTGTGGGATCACAGGCACAGTAAAGAAAAGGCATATTTGCATTACACAGCCCAATCAGTGTGCAATGCCCACAGCCCCCTCAAATGCTCAAATGGACATAGCTCACACCACAGCCCATGGAAGGCTCGCAACACTCAAGGTTTGGAAATTTTTCAAAAGAAGTTATTTATGCCATTTGCCTGCATCTCACACTCCTCTTCAATTCCAATGATTTTTAAATTTGGTCTCTTAATATTGTCCTAGAGTTTTTCTGGTCATGGTTTCTTTTTTTTTTTTTTTTTTAAAGAGAGAGTGAGAGAGAGAGGGGGGAGAGAGAGAATTTTTAATATTTATTTTTTAGTTCTCGGCAGATACAACATCTTTGTTTGTATGTGGTGCTGAGGATCGAACCCGGGCCGCACGCATGCCAGGCGAGTGCGCTACCGCTTGAGCCACATCCCCAGCCCTGGTCATTTCTTCAGTACTGTCTGAATGTTCAAGGCCAGCCACTTTGTCTTCCAGCTCTGAGATTCTGTTGATCTACTCTATTAGACTTTCAACTGAACTTTTTGTTTGATTTACTGTGTCTTTAATTTCTAAGAATTCTGCCGAATGCCAATGTCTTGGCTTGGCACAAGATCACGAGCCACCACACAGCTTTGTAGGTTCAAACAGCAATTCTTTATTCCCGATCTCACACCAGCCTCCACACACGCTCAGGGGAAAATCTTTATCTCCCCCACAATACGCATCCTAAATACTTTTTCTCCACGAGGACTCAGCGGGAACTCAGGCACGCAGCAGGCACGCCCTACTCCCAGCAGCAATAATCTTCAACCTCTAACTTCCCTAAAACTCCTATTGTCACTCTTTAAACCCAAGGACGGGGATACTTCCTGCAGGAATACACCCTAATCCTGGATCCACCCTGGTGATTGAGCAGGGTCACCTTTCTCAAACACACAAGCAAGGTCGCAGCAAATTTCCAAGGCAAGTCCATTTAACATGGGGTACACTGGCAAGGATTATGATGCGTCAATACCTACTTGGTAATGGCCCTCAGCATCTCCCCCCTTCTGATTAATTAAACAACAAGCAATGTGGCTTAGGACCGTGCCTGGTAGGTTGTCCAATTCAACATGTGGTTCTTACCCGTCATGGGAGAGCTGACCTTTGGGCGTCAACTTCCTGTCTTAGGTTGAATCCACTGCAACCAGATCAACCCGTCACTGACTACCGGTCCAGCATTCAGCCATGCTTGTGGATAGGCCTAAGCACCAGTGGGGGGGTGAGGTTCTTGCCTCACCTCTGTTGGCCCCCAAATTTAACCTTGGTGCCAGTGGGGGGGTGAGGTTCTTGCCTCACCTCTGTTGGCCCCCAAATTTTAGACCATCACTAGTAGAAGGGAGGAAGACACAGAAATGCCACGACACCAAGCCAATTGACGGCTCCTTTGGAAAAATTGCATCACTGGTGACACCATCAGCAAAGATGCCAGCATTACCACAATTAACATGGGGTGCGCTGGCAAGGAAATTGCATCACTGGTGACACCATCAGCAAAAATATGCCAGCAGTACCACAATTCGCTGCACCAGACGATAGTTCACAATGCATGCAACTGATATATAGTCCAGGCAAGTTCTGCAGGCAGTTCAAAGTGGAAGAGTCTATCAATATGTCCATTTCCTCCCAAAGTAAATCAAGTCCTTGATTGAGCATTACTTGTTGAGTTATATTCATTGATGCATCAGTTTATACAGTTTACTGTGATAGCTATCATAGAAGCTGTAGTTTGATTTTATCTCAGTCTTCACCGGCACTGGGATGGAGATGGAAATTCTAGCAATGATGCTAAAGAGACATTATCCTGAACAGAATTATTAAATATAATGAAAAGGAGAGGTGAAAGTAAACAAACAGATCTGTTAACCATCTTTAAAACAATCCTTAACAGCTGTTTACCTAATTTAAATTAGTAAGCAAACAGATCTGTTAACCACCTTTGAAAACAATCATTAACAGCTGTTTACCTAATTTAAATTAAACCACTTAAATCACGTGAATAAAAAAAAAATTCGGATCCATTTTTTCATGAGCGCTCCTCATATAAAAATATGGACATACACACATACTGACATGCAACACAAAACAGTGCACACATAACATACAACACATAAGACAATAATAACGGCCTTGTAGCTTTACCTAGGTAAAATCTCCATTGCAATGTTTAAAAACTCAACAGTCAAAAAATAAAACACAGTCAAAAAACAAAACTGATCAGAAAAACATTAACCTAGGTTTGTATGAGTTCAAAAAATAAAATAGAACTTTATGATGTGGGAAAAATGCAATAATAAAATAGATATTGAAAAAAAGCACCGTGGTTAATCACTGTCGCAGATGTAAGAATAGTCAAGCTGGAGCTCTGGATATCAGCTGTTATGGATTTCAGTCAAATCATCTTCTTTTTCTGTAGAAATTGTTTTGGTTAACCTCTCTGGAATCCAGATCGGCTGCTGTTCTCCCTGTGGGAACACACTAATGGAACCCCGACTCCAGACAATAACTGGGTCTGGACCTTTCCATTGTCCTGTTAGAATATCTTTCCAAAGTACCTTAGGCTTATGTACATTTTTCGGATACATATGTCTTTCCGCAGCACTAAGTCCTGATGAATCCAAATTTAGAAAGTTTAGAGTAAAAAGGGTTATTTTAAGTTTATCTTTGGGGGATATATACCCCTTTCCAATTCCCTCTTTTTGCTTTAATAAGTACGTTTTAATAGTTTGATGAGCTCTTTCAACTATGCCTTGTCCCTGTGGATTGTATGGGATTCCTGTTATATGAGTAATACCAAATGATGAGCAAAATTGTTTAAAAGAGTTAGAAGTGTAACCAGGACCATTATCAGTTTTTAACTGTTTAGGAACACCCACAGTGGCAAAATTTTGTAAGCAATGAGCTATAACATCTTTAGTTTTTTCTCTGGCATGAAGGGAGCCCATCAAAAACCCGGAAGAAGTATCAACTGTAACATGCAAATATTTTAATTTTCCAAATTCTGGCAAGTGTGTGACGTCCATCTGCCAAATATGGTTAGGGATCAGTCCTCTAGGATTGACTCCAAGATTAACTTGTGGTAAAAAGGTCACACAATTTTGACATTGTTTTATTATATGCCAGGCTTGTTCCTTAGTTATTTTAAAACTCTTTTGTAAAGTATTAGCATTAACATGAAACCTTTTATGAAAATTTGTAGCTTCTTCTACAGTAGAAAAAATATGTATATCATATGTAGTTTTATCTGCTAAATCATTGCCCAAACTAAGGGCTCCAGGCAATCCTGTATGTGCCCTGATATGTCCTATAAAGAATGGATCTTTTCTATCCCAGATTAGACTTTGTATAGTGGAAAACAAAGAGAAAACAGTAGAGGAAGGGGAAATCCTACCAGCATCTTCAAGGGATATTATAGCATTAACTATATACTGACTATCAGAAAATAAATTAAATACAGAATCTTTGAACATTACAAAAGCTTGTAAAACTGCATTAAGCTCTACCTTTTGAGCTGATTGTTTGGGAACTAAAAATGTAAAAGTTTGATCAGGGGTAACTACTACAGCTGTACCATTATTAGATCCATCAGTGAATATATTTGGAGCATTCACGATAGGTGTTTTTCTTGTCATTTTAGGAAAAACTACAGGATGCTTAGACCAAAAAGACAACAAAGGATTAGATGGTAAATGATTATCAAATGAAACATTTGATTTACACATGATTATTGCCCATGTATTTAACTCATTAGCTAACTCATCAATTTGCTCCATAGTATATGGAGTAATAATTTTATTGGGAGAAATTCCAAACACTCCCTTTGCTGCTTTTATTCCTTTGAGTATTAATTGTCCTACAGCCTCAGGATACCTAGTAAGAATAGTGTTAGGAGAGTAAGATAAATGTATCCACAATAATGGACCTTCCTGCCAAAATACTCCTGTAGGAATATTTTTTGTTGGTAATACAATAAATAATAAAGGCAAACTTATATCAATTCTATCTAAATGCATATTTTCCATATATGTTTCAATAATTTTTAATGCCTTTCTAGCTTTAGGAGTTAACATTCGGGGTGAATTTGGATCTGATGGACCTTTTAGAATATCAAATAAAGGTCCCAACTCTCCTGTCGGTATGCCTAGATAAGGCCTTATCCAATTTATATCTCCCAATAACTTTTGAAAGTCGTTAAGTGATTTGAGTTGGTCTACTCGTATTTGAATTTTAGGTGGACGGACCATGGTTGAGGATGATAGAACTCCTAAATAATTAATTGGAAAATTTAATTGTACCTTATCTATTCCTATCTCTAGATTATAATTTTTTAACAAGTTTGTAAGTGTGGCATAACATTCCAGCAATGTGTTTTTATCTTTATGTGCTAATAATACATCATCCATATAGTGAAATATTTTTAGTTCAGGATTTTGATTTCTAAGTGGCTGCATTGCTTTATTAACATATATTTGACACATAGTCAGACTGTTAGCCATACCTTGAGGGAGTACTTTCCATTCATACCTCTCATCAGGACCTTCATGATTTAATGCAGGGATAGTAAATGCAAAACGTGGACTATCCTCGGGATGAATTGGAATTGAAAAAAAGCAATCTTTAATGTCTATAGCTAAAACATGCCACGTTTTTGGTAAAGCAGACAATTGAGGAATCCCTGATTGAGCAGGTCCCATAATAACCATCTCATTATTAATTGCTCTTAAATCTTGTAATAATCTCCATTTACCCGATTTCTTTTTGATGACAAAAATGGGAGTATTGTGGGGAGATACGGAAGGTTGTAAATGTCCTTCCGCTAATTGTTGTTTGACCAGATCATGGGCTACTTGTATCTTTTCTTTAGTCAGGGGCCACTGAGGAACCCACACTGGTCTTTCTGATTTCCAAGTAATTTTAATTGTCTCAGTGGCCCTTTCTGAAAATCCAACCCATGTCTGTCTGTTCCTTGATCTATTTGAATTGGTGCTGCTATACCTTGTTCTTGTTTTCCTAATCTTTTTTCTTTCCTAACACCTTATCTAGCCCTAGTATTGGGCACATTAGGATTGATGTTATTTGTTAACATCAAACCTAGTTGATCTAGGACATCTCATCCCCATAAATTAATAGGAAGGTGATCCAAAACATATGGCTGTATAGTTCCTTCACATCCTTCAGGATCCTTCCAATCTAATACCATAGCACTTCTATGGGGATTAGTCGCCACTCCTAGGCCTCGAAGCGTTTGAGTGGCTTGTTGTAATGGCCAATGTTTTGGCCATTCTTGAAGAGATATGATGCTAAGGTCAGCACCTGTGTCCAGCAGGCCATTAAACTCATGACCCTGAATATTTAGTTTTAGCATTGGGCGAGAATCTAAATTTAAAGACAACATAGCCCAATCTACACCTGTGGAGCCTAATCCCCTGGAACCTCTTTCTACATTAAGACTAGAGAACTTATTATGTAGGCTGGGTACTATTAACAACTGTGCTATTCTATCTCCAGGTGAAATTACTGATATACCTCCTGGAGAACTAGCTATAATTTTTATTTCACCTACATAATCGGGATCAATTACCCCAGGACTTATCATAAGTCCTTTTAATGTAGATGAACTACGTCCCAATAATAAGCCTACTGTTCCTTGGGGAAGAGGTCCTTTTATTCCTGTAGGAATGATTTGAACTCCCATCTCTGGAGTTGATACTGCTCTGGCAGAGGCGCAGATGTCCAACCCTGCGCTCCCTCGGGTTTGTCTGATGAGGGATTTAATGGACAATGTGTCCTGGGCACCACCCTGATGGTGTTGCTGGGTTCCTCCACTGCCCCGTATATTTGTGGTTGTGGGCCCCGGAGCATTGGGCCCCCCAGTCTGTTTTTTGGCAATGAAGCCTGATGCCTTTCTCCACGATATCGTGGGTAAATACCTGATCCTTGTCCATTTTTTGATAAGGGAGTACCTTCTATGGTGGTTTGAGAACGGCATTCATTAGCCCAATGTCTCCCTCTACGGCATCGTGGGCAAATACCCGGTATTCTATTCCTTTGATACCTAGTTTTGTTAAAACCTCCTCTTATGGGGCAACTCCTTTTAAAATGTCCTGTTTGTTCACAATTATAGCATGTTTCTGGCCTGGCATCTAAAGCCTGTTGTACTGCAGCCGCCAAGACTTGCCCTTGTTCATTAATGTCTCTGCATAATTTAATATATGTGTTTAAATCTCCATGTCTCCATGGTCTAATAACCTCTCTGCAGCAACGATTTGCTTGGTCATAAGCCAGTTGTTTTATTAATGGCATTGCTTGTTCTGTGTCACCAAAAATTTTGGCGGCCATTTGAATAAGCCTATCTACAAAGTCAGCATAAGGTTCATTAGGTCTCTGTATTACCTTAGATAGCTGACCTTGTAAATCTCCATGTCCTTGGAAAGTCTTCCATGCCCTAACTGCGTCTGCAGCAATCTGTGCATATACAGCAGGATCATATTCAATTTGTTGCCGCTGACCCTCATAAGGTCCCTTTCCTAGCAGCATCTCTAGATTTCTTTGAGGGTAACCGGCTGCTGCATTTCGCCTAGCTATCTCCATGCAAAATTCCTCATTGGCAACCTTCCATAACAAATATTGTCCTCCATTTAGCACAGATTTACACATGCTAGCCCAATCTGCTGGCGTCATGTCCAAGTTAGTAATGATTGCTTACCGTGCTTACCGTGAAGGGGGCTTGAGGACCATAGGTTGTTACAGCCTCCTTTAACTGCTTCACTGTTTTAAATTCTAAAGCACGGTGAATTCGCTGCCCTCCTACCTGTTCAAATACAGGGCATGCTAATCTTTGAGGTCCTGTCTCAGGATCCCACTTATCAACTACGGGGTTTGAGGGCCACCCAGCTGTCTCCATCGGCGGGGCTGTTGGTTGAATTACGCCCTCTGGTAATAAAACGGAGTTAGTAACAGCCTTTTGTTGTGGCCTTTTTCCTAATAACCCCTTTTCCTTTAAATTTTCTTCCTCTCTCTGACTAGCTCGAGAGACCTTCTCTTTTCCTTGATCTAAAATGTCTTTCTCCATGGTCTGAATCTCTAACAATTTACTTAACAACTTTTCGGTTTCTTTTTTACTAGTTTCTAATCTTCTATAAAGATAACGCAACCCAATAAGATAACACAAAACAAAACCGCAACTGAATGAAACAAAAACTGAATAAAAATTCGCTGTATCAATTTTCTCTTTCTCGGGGCTAACAAACTTCAAACCTTGAGCCAACCATTTTTCCCAGTTTGCCTGAGAAATTTCTAGGGACAGGCAACTTGAAACAAAAACGAAATAAATCAGAACAAGAACACATTGTTTTTTGAAATGGTTACCCATTCTCTCGCCTTCCCTCAGGGGCGAGCAATTTACTCACCTCCAAGTTTCAGACGTTCCGCGTACGGACCACCAATTGCCAAATGCCAATGTCTTGGCTTGGCACAAGATCACGAGCCACCACACAGCTTTGTAGGTTCAAACAGCAATTCTTTATTCCCGATCTCACACCAGCCTCCACACACGCTCAGGGGAAAATCTTTATCTCCCCCACAATACGCATCCTAAATACTTTTTCTCCACGAGGACTCAGCAGGAACTCCGGCAGCAGGCACGCCCTACTCCCAGCAGCAATAATCTTCAACCTCTAACTTCCCTAAAACTCCTATTGTCACTCCTTAAACCCAAGGACGGGGATACTTCCTGCAGGAATACACCCTAATCCTGGATCCACCCTGGTGATTGAGCAGGGTCACCTTTCTCAAACACACAAGCAAGGTCGCAGCAAATTTCCAAGGCAAGTCCATTTAATATGGGGTACGCTGGCAAGGATTACGATGCGTCATTCCTACTTGGTAATGGCTCTCAGCAGAAAATTCTGTGGTTATTTTCAATATCTCTATCTCCTTATTAAATTTCTCATTCATATTCTGTACTAACTTCCTTAATTCATTCAGTTATTCTGTGTTCTCTTGGAGTTCCTTGATAATTTTTACAATCATTCTTTCAAATTCTTTCTCTGACATTTTTTCCACTTCAATATCTTTAGTCAGTTTCTGGTCAATTATAAACTTTAGGAGGCACCATTTTACCTTGGTTTTTCATCTTTTACATTCCTGTGTTGGGTTTCATATATATCTGTTAGGATGGATTTCTCCTTCATTCTTGGGGGGATACTTTTTTGGGCACAGCTTTCTTTTGCCAAAGTGTCTTGAGTAATCTAGATTGAGATCCCTTGTAGGTATGATAGCCATGGTCTTTGTGTTGATTCTCTCATTTTGATGTAGGAGTGGATGTCTGTGAGTGGGACCTGGAGTGCCCCAGAAACATTCCTACTTGAGGCTTAGTCATTAGATTGGGAGGGTTGTCTCTTACGTTCTTTGCATTAAAGTGTAGCTGACGTTTGAGTGTGCTTAATTTGTGTGTGTAGCAAGATTACTGTCTTTTGGCTAGATATGGTTTAGCAGAAGAATATCTATCCTGGGAACTTGTATCATCCCTGTAGATTCTCACCACCTCACAGAAAAGGGGGAAAGAAATAGTAACAACTGAAGCAAACAATATACAGCATTAAGATAAATGCCTGGTGACTGCTATGACATCTACAACACTGATCATCACAAAAACAGGAATGGTGGTGTCAGCAGTTGACAAACAACAAAAGCAACAAGTAGTCGTGAACTAAATCTGGCACACAAAGTAAACAGCAGGTGTCAACAACGTCATCCACAGAACTAATAAGTGCAACAACATAAATGGTGAGGGCAGGAATTACAAAAAGCAAATAGAAATGATGGTAAAAATACAGTTCATTAAGAGAAAAAATGTGAAGGAGGGTAGAAGAAAGTTTAGAGTGTTCAAAATGTGAATAGAAATAATGCAGAAGAGATGTACAAGTGATGGCTGTAAAGAAGGAGAAGGAGATAAAAAAAAAGTAAAGGGAGCAAAAAAGAGAAAACAACAGAATGGCTGTTAGTGAGAGAAGACCGGAGAGGAAGAGAAATGGTAGAAACAAACAAAAACAAAATTTAAAAAACCCCAAAAGCCCTATTCTTGAAAGACAAAGAAAAATAGCTACTGTAAAAAGTGCTAAAAATTAGAAAAAAGAAGCAAATATGTATATATATGCATGTCTGCAAACCAAACAGCATGGCAAGAACACCAAAAAATTTAAAAAATGAATAAATGAAATAAAAAAAGGAAAAAAATTCTTTATGAAAAATGAAAGACTTGACTCTACTGAGGTGGACACAATTGGATGGTCCCTGCCTATGCCTGACTGCCCTTCTTTCTGTTTCTTATTTGCTATGGAGAGAAAGGGAGAGGAGAGCGCAGGCAAGGGGCTGGACATTGTTGACCCCTACCTCTTTTTGTGTTTCTCACTGAGCTGCCAGTTGGAGTGGCCTAAGAGTGAAGCTCTTAGCTTCTCTTCTCCTGAGTATGAGGTATTGTCAGTTGAAGTATTGTCAGTTGAAGTTTTCTCCAAAGAGACCAGATCAGTGCACTCCCAGGGTGCAGCTGCTGCAAGTCCCAAGAGGGAAGTTCTGTGATAGGGATCAGGACTAATCAGCCTTTGGGACCTTTGGGGTGGTATCTGTTCTGGAGAGGTTAGACCAACCCACCTTAGGCCTTCACAGATGCCGCGCTCTGCTGGGAGTCTGGATCTCGGAGCTCCTGAGGGTTCTACGTGAGGGACAGGTGAGCCACCCCTCTCAGGTCCCACATGGTACTGCCCAGTCTTCCCAGGTTTAGTCCCTGAGCTATGTCCCATCAACAGGTCTGGTTTCCTGGCCCTCTTCAGCTGCTCACGTGAGCCCCCAGGCTCCAAGGGGAAGTGAGCTGCACTCCCCTCCTTTCTGACTCGCACTCCCCTGGGTCCAGTCTCCTCTGTGCCCCGAGTCACTTGTGTTCTGCTAGGTACGCCCTAGGCCACATTGTGGCGCTTGCCAGGACAACAGGGCAGTGTTGGCTCCGCGCTCCCAGCTCCCTCAGCAAGCTGCAGGGAGGCTCCTGCCTCCACTCTCTGTAGCAGGTTGGGAAACAGGGCGCGTAGCCAACCAGTTTACTGTGCCGCCTCTGGATCCCCTGAGTCCAGGCTGCTGTGTGATCTGCAGGTTTTCCTGTGCCAGATCTGTCCATTGGGCTTCTCTCCGTGTTTTCCCTCACCTTGGTGAACCAGCCTTGCTGCTGCTGCAACAGCTTGGCCCCAATGTGCTCTTTCTTATTTGAGGGGGTGGGGTACTGGGGATTGAACTCAGGGGCACTAACCACTGAGCCACATCCCCAGCCCTTTTCTGTATTTTATCTGGAGACAGGGTCTCTCTTTTGCTGAGGCTGGCTTTGAACTCATGATCCTCCTGTCTCAGCCTCCTGAACCTCTGAGATTACAGACATGTGCCACTGCACCCAACGTGCTCTTTCTTGTTCTTTGTTTAATGCACCAAATTTCTGAGTCTCTAAGAGACTGACTGTCCGATATTGAATTTGAGTGAATTCCCTCTTTCACCCACCTAACTGAGAAGCAGTACTCCCTGCTGGGATCCCCAGCCATGGAGCGACTGGAAACGCAGCCTCCCTCTAGTCAGCCATCTTGAATCCCCTCAAAACCTGTCACTCTAAAGCTTAGCCTCCCATGAAGTCTCAGGACATGGACAAATACAGTCAAGTTCTTTGCCATGGTGCAATGCAGGTGGCCTTCCCAATCCAGTTCCCAATGGAATCCTCACTTCCATCTGAAATCTCAGGAATTTGGCCTCTGCTGTTCATATTACTATCAGCATTCTGGTCTTAGGAGCCCTCCTCCAGACTCTTGACAAAGCTCTGACAGCAGCATTCCAGGCTTTCTCTAGTTCACTCCTTCCAACTTTTCTAATTTCCTCCTGAAAACAAGTTCCAAAGGCTCTTCCACAGCAACTGGCATATAGTGATCACAAGGCCCCACTTCCTGGTATGAGTTTTCTGCTTTAGTCAGCTCTCCGTCACTATGATGCAATGCCTAAGATAATCAGCTGGTAAGAGAAAAGGTTTATTCTGACTCACAATTTTAGTGGTTTTGATTTTAGAGGTTTCTGTTGGATCCATGGCTTTGGTCCTTTGGAGAGTTGGCCCATCACAGCAGGAGCCCAGCAGGGAGCAAAGCTTCTTGCCTCATGGCTGGCACATACAGGAGCCTATGAGGGAGCCAGGGCCCCACGGTCCTTTCAAGAGTAGCCCTAGTGACCACAGACCACCCAACAGGTCCCACCTCCTCTTAGCACTGCCACCCTGGGTACAAAGCCTTCAGAGCATAGGCTTCTGGGGAACATTAGGCAGAAAAAAGATAGATGCAGGAAAATAAAAGAAAATAACAAAGAGAATGGAGAGTTGAGACCCAGAGTCCAGGCTTCCAGTAGCAGGAGTCCAACCGTGCAGAACAGAGAAAACAGGAAGAGAATCACTGGAGAAATAAAATAAGATGGCCCTCCAGAACAGACCCTGCAGTTCCAGGGTGAAGGGTTCCCTTGAAAGCCAGCTTGGGAGTCAGGCACTCACTGAAACACTGAGAGCACGGCTCACGTTCCAAGGTGGGATCGAAAGACCAGAACCCACGGCCACAGTCCCACCTCTGACGCACAGGATGGCAGAGGGAGGAATGGGGCGTGGGTGGCAACAGGGAACAGAGGTGACTGGCCCACAGAGGTAGGTCCTCTGGCAAGTGCAGGACAGTGGCCTCAGGGAGGACACACTGGGCAGACCCAGGGCAGCTGTGTGCAGGGACTTGAGAGGAGAGAAAGGAGGCCCAGGACTGACTGCAGAGGTCACATCCAGAGACACAAGGATATGGTGGCATGAGGAAGAAACCCTGGATCTCCCAGCACCCTGGAGCTCAGTGAAAAAATGGTTTCCCTCTGTCAAAACCTGGGATGACATCCTGTCAGTTAGCTGCTCATGTTGAGGGAAAGGGGAAGAAAACCATAGTGGGAAGCAACTCAGAGCTGCTGAGGAAAACATTCAGTGACGACACTCTCCACAGACACCCCAGCTCCAGGAGAGGCTGTACTGGAGCCTTGGGAAGACAGCTAGCCTGGCTGAGGGAGCCAGAGGTGGGCAGGGCCGCAGGCAGAGCTGGGACAGTTTCAAACTCATACACCCCACAGTATGAGCTTGACTTAAAATTGTGGGGAGGATCTTCAGGAGAAAGGACTTCAGGTTAAGGACCTTCAGGAGGAAGCCCTTCTGGAGGGAGGATCTTCAGGAAGGAGGACTTCCTCAGCAATGGTTGGAACACACAGGCCTCACAGGACAGCTTAATGAATGTGAATGCCTTCTTGCCAAATGAGGACACTGGCTGTGGGGCAAGTGGTGCTATAGCAGAACATGAAGCTTCATCCCAAGCAGCAGTGCTGGGAAGCAGGACCTCCTGGAGGTGATGGATCAGTGCCATTACTGCAGGTCCCTGCACGGTGGCCTGGGACCCAGGAAGGGCCAGCACAGCTTTAATGGTCAATTTGAATTGTCAACTTGATTGGATTAAGATCACCAATGATTAAGAGGTTTATGGGTGTGTCAATGAGGGTGTGTCTAGGAATGATTGGCCTGTGGGATAACCAACTGAAATGGAGACCCTCCCTGGTGGGCAGCACCAACCAATGGAATAATGGTGTGGATGGAACAAAAATTGGAAGAACAAGGAAACATCAATAATTGCAAGCTCCATTCTTCTTGAATGTGTTCTTGATTGCTGCTGCAATTGTCTGAGGATATCAGACTCTCGCTCCTTCACTCTTTCAAAGTGGGCCCTGCCAGTGATTGTCCAAAAGCCTTTGGTCTCAGACTAGGGTAGCACCGTGGATCCCTCTTGTCCTGGGGCTTCAGCCTCTTGGACTGCGCAGCTACTGGTTCTCCCAGCTCTCCAGCCTGCAGACGGCCATAGTGGACTATCCAGCCTCTGGTCGTGTAAGCCAACCTAGTAAGTCCTCCTTTTATAATTACACTTCCTGTTGATTCTGTTCCTCTAGAGAACCCTAATACAATGACCTTCCTTGCTGTCTTGTTCTTCTGCCTTCTGTCCAGGGAGGCTCAGCTCCACAGCTCTGGCCAGCAACCTGGGACTTCCCAGCCTTCAGAATCAGGAGCCATGTAACCTCTCTAGTGTATAAGCTTCCCAGCCTCAGCTGTTCTGTTATGGCAACAGAAAATGGACAGAGACAGGGCTGGGGATGTGGCTCAAGCGGTAACGCGGTCGCCTAGCATGCGCAGGGCGCTGGGTTCAATCCTCAACACCACATAAAAATAAAATAAAGATGTTGTGTCCACCGAAAACTAAAAAATAAATATTAAAAAATTCTCTCTCTCTCTCTCTCTCTCTCTCTCTCTCTCTCTCTCTCTCTTTCTCTCTCTCTCTCTCTCTCTCTCTCTCTCTCTCTTTAAAAAAAAGAAAAAAAGAAAATGGACAGAGACAAGTGATGTCTAGAGCATGGGTAATGAACTCCTAAAAATCAATCCAAAATTTTAAAAAGTACTTTTTTTGAAAGCTAGAGGATAGGAGCACAAAATATGCTGAATAGTCAGGAAAGGCACTTATTAGCAATTGTGGGGATGCAAATTAGGGATGAGACAACACCTCACAGCACTGAGAGCAGCACAGCACTGGGAGGCAGGGGTGGCACCCTATGCCCATGGGTGTAAGCAGCATACACCTGCACTGTTGAACCTTCACTGTGCACTGCCACTCTGCAGCGCCCACAGAGCCCAGTATATATACCCCACCACACCTAGGCCTAGGGCCCAGGTGAGCTAGAAGGCAAATGCTTACTGTTTTCTTTGGCTGTAACACATTGCCTGAAGCAGGGTGCTTTGTACAAAAAGGCAGGTTACTTGGCTCACAGTTTGGTAGGTGATATGGGGTAGCATCTGCTGGGTTCTTGTGCCTCATGCCAACATAGCAGATGGCATCATGGTAGGGTGTGAGAGGGAGAGCCTTCTTGGCCAGACAGGAACAAGAGGCAAGGAGAACCAGGCTTGATATTCTTATAGAGGCCAGCCCCCATCTGAGGGTAAGGAGCCCCAGTGACCGCAGGACCTTTCACTAACCCCAGCTCTTAAAGTTCCCACACCTCTTTCTTCTGCCCCCTGGGGACAGAGCTTCCCATACAGGAACCTTTGGGGGACATGCCCAAACCACATCCAGACCATAGCAACAGGCAATGGATTTTCACTGCAGTACCAATTATAATAGTGAAAAGGAAATGTGTTGAAAGCACCTCCACAGGGGACACCAAACAATGGGAGGCACTACATCAGGAGTGAGCCAGAGACCAGTGTCAGTCACATGTACCACACCAGACTCGAAAATGCATGTCAAGTACAAACAGCATATTCACAAGATTAAATATGGTGTACTGCACTCTCATGTGTTTGATGGGCAAAGAATGCCAGGTACCATGTGTGGGCACACTCAATTACATAGAGCCCAGAAACAGGCCTGGGACGGTGCACACCACCACATCAGGTGTGCGGTGACTGCAGGTGGGGAAAGAGAGCAGGGAAGCTCAGGCTATTTACATCTTTAAAGATAGAAGACATATGGACCAAGTGAGGGAAAGAAAATTAAACTTTGAATTTTGAATGTCTGAATTTTAATGGCTGCATGCACCTGTGTCACATCATGCACTACATGCTCAACATCCGTCCTAACTCAAAACCAGGAAGCCTGTATGCAAGAGGCTGTTCTAGGCTGGTGGTCAGCAGCCACTGGCCCCATGTGGTTTTCATTGTGCAAAATATGGCTGGTTCACAGGCAGTGTGCTCTGCATGCATCATAGGACCGCATTTTCAGGGTCTGAATGAGACAAAGAAGGTGAAGGCTCTCTGTTTCCTCCAGTTATCCCAGGTCAGGGCCTAAATTAGGGGAGGCACTGCATACAGGCATGCTGGCATTCCTGGCATCTGGCAGTGCTGGCTATGACTGACAGCCTCTGGTGAATACAGTGAGATGATTCTGCAGAGAGTGCTGAGATGAAGGGCTGGGTGATACATGTGTGCAGGACTCCCAGGCCAGACTCCAGGGTGGGTGGGCTAGGGTCAGCCAGTCATCTGAGAAGGACCATGTCGAGTTTAGAGAAGGCTGCATTTGGGACCCTGAGCACAGAAGGGTGGACAGTAAGCAGGCAGCAGCAGCAGGATGTGTCTGGAGGAAGATCAAGTCTGTCCCACTGCCCGCCTGCTGTCTGGGTTATAAAACTCCCACACACGCCACCCAGGGCAGAGCGTCACTCCTGCCTTGTCTCAGACTCCAGGAGAGCAACTGAGCTCCTGGTGCATGCAGCAAGACTCAGGCCAGCACCACAGAGCACAGAGGCAGGCCTAAGCCCAATCTTCCTCCAGGAAGTGACTGTTTTTAGGACAAGGTTTGGCACACAGGGCCCCAGCCCTCCCGACCATTAGCTGTGAGGAGCTGATGTCCAGGGCACACGTGCCACATAGGAAGATCCCAGGGGCTCCTGCAGGGTCCTCTGTAAGAGGTACCTTCACCTTTATCTGGTGACAAGCACCTAAGGGCACAGCTGCTTGGGCCTAGAGAGGCTGCAGAGCCTTTCCATTCCCAGCTCAGCCTTGAGGAATGGAAAGGGATGGCAGAGAAGGAGAGTGGGCGCCAGCAGGAGCAGCAGCATGTGTGGGTGGGCGCGCAGTGGCGGGTGAGCTTCAGTGTGGGAGAGCGCGAAGTCACGCACTTAAGGAAAAAATAACCTGAGTTATGCTTACCAAAGTAAGAGGGCTGTCACCAGCAAGCATCCAAGGCCCTCCTGCAGGGTCGTCCCTATTCCCCTGGGGTGGGGACAAATATGTGGGAAGCCTTGTGGCAAAGGGATCTGGAGACTGGGAATCTGGGTGACAGTGACCTCCCCTGGGCGCTCCTACCATAAACAGGTGGGGCTGCCTCTGAGCTTCTGCTCTGCCCGAGGCTGGGGGGGGGTGAGGGGGGGCTCCAGGCATCCCGGCCTAGGGCAGCAGCCCTCCCAGAGCAGCTCTGGCCCAAGCCTTCTGCCCAGGGAGCCTGCCTAGATGGAATGGCAGTCCCTGGAAGGCCTCAGGGGTCCTTCTGGAGAGGCGAGGGATGGACACACTGATCTGCAGAATATTCCATTTATTTGTGGCCGTCTGGAAAACATGGCGATTAAGCCAAACATAATTTATTTTCAGAAAGGTTTCCCCCTCATATGACTGCTTTTAATATTTCTTCCTTTTTTAGACCCCTCATCTGGCATGTCTATTCAGGTCTGTGGACAACCATTGTCTGACATGCACTGGACTCATCAACCACCACTGGGAGAGTCTCCTCCCTGCCTGCACCTCTGGTCTCAGGAGTCCTTCCAGCACCCCTGCCAGAGGGAGGGTTCTTCCTGGGGGAGGGGCACTTTGCCCATTCCTACAGGGGAGGGGGAGCAGAAGTCCGACTCTCCTGCTCAAGACGGGGACAGTTGCGGTGAGCGCTCAGGTAAATGAACACATTATGTGCTGCCAGAACGAAGATATTTCGGACCATGAATAAATTGGTGTGCTCTCAGAAAGCCTGTGCCTTGTCAGGGTAGGCCCATTCGCCCCATGCATCCCATCAACCACCTCCTGCTGCAAGCATCCTGCAGATCCCCATGTGCATCCCACCCCTCACCACTCATCTCCTGATTCCCACCTCTGCATCCCAGCACCTGAATCCCACTCCCTGCCTCCAACCTTTTGCCTCCCATCACCTGCTTCCCACCTCCTGCATTCTTCCACCTGCATATCACCTCCTGCATCCCAACTCCTGCCTCCCTCCTCCTGAATCCCACCTTCTGCATCCCACCTCCTGCATCCCATCTCCTGCAACCCAGCTCCTGCCTCCCAGCTCCTGCATCCCACCTCCTGCATCCCTCCCCCTGCCTCCCAGCTCCTGCATCCCTCCTCCTGCAACCCAGCTCCTGCATCCCTCCTCCTGCAACCCAGCTCCTGCATCCCACCTCCTGCATCCCTCCCCCTGCCTCCCACCTCCTGCATCCCACCTCCTGCATCCCTCCTCCTGCACCCCACCTTCTGCCTCCCACCTACTGCCTCCCTCCTCCTGCACCCCACCCCCTGCCTCCCACCTTCTGCATCCCTCCTCCTGCCTCCCACCTCCTGTATCCCACCACCTGCATTCCACCTCCTGTCTCCCACCTTCTGCCTCCCACATCCTTCATCCCTCCTCCTGCCTCCCACAACCTGCATCCCTCCTCCTGCATCCCACCTCCTGCCTCTTACCTCCTGTATCCCACCACCTGCATTCTACCTCCTGTCTTCCACCTCCTGCCTCCCACATCCTTCATCCCTCCTCCTGCATCCCTCCTTCTGCCTCCCACCTCATGCATCCCACCTCCTGCATCCCTCCTCCTGTCTCCCTCCTCTTGCATTCCACCCCTGCCTCCCACCTCCTGCATCCCTCCTCCTGCATCCCACCTCCTGCCTCCCACAATCTGCATCCCTCCTCCTGCATCCCTCCTCCTGCCTCCCACCACCTGCCTCCCTCCTCCTGCATCCCACCTTCTGCATCTGCCTCCTGCATCTCGCCTCCTGTCCCCCTCCTCCTGCATCCCTCCTTCTGCCTCCCACCTCCTGCATCCCACCTCCTGCATCCCTCCTCCTGTCTCCCTCCTCTTGCATTCCACCCCTGCCTCCCACCTCCTGCATCCCTCCTCCTGCATCCCACCTCCTGCCTCCCACAATCTGCATCCCTCCTCCTGCATCCCTCCTCCTGCATCCCACCTCCTGCCTCCCACCTCCTGCATCCCTCCTCCTGCATCCCGCCTTCTGCCTCCCTCCTCCTGCATCCCTCCTCCTTCTCCCTCCTCCTGCATCCCACCTCCTGCCTCCCACCTCCTGCATTCCTCCTCCTGCATTCCTCCTCCTGCATCCCACCTCCTGCCTCCCACCTCCTGCATTCCTCCTCCTGCATTCCTCCTCCTGCATCCCACCTCCTGCATCCCACCTCCTGCCTCCCACCTCCTGCATCCCACCTCCTGCATCCCACCTCCTGCCTCCCTCACCCTGCATCTCTCACCCTGAATCCCATCTCCTGCCTCCCACTTCCTGCATCCCACTTCCTGCATCCCACCACCTGCATCCCACCTCCTGCCTCCCTCCTCCTGCAACCCAGCTCCTGCCTCCCAGCTCCTGCATCCCACCTCCTGCATCCCTCCCCCTGCCTCCCACCTCCTGCAACCCACCTCCTGCATCCCACTCCTGCATCCCACCTCCTGCATCCCATCTCCTGCCTCCCTCCTCCTGCATCCCACCTCCTGTTTCCTACTTCCTGCATCCCATCTCCTGCATCCCTCCTCTTGCCTCCCTCCTCTTGCCTCTCATCTCCAGTCTGCCATCTCCTGCATCCCACCTCCTGAATTCCACCTCCTGCCTCCCACCTTCTGCATTTCACATCTTTTCTGCCATCTCCTGCATCCCATCTCCTGCCTCCCACCTCTTGCCTCCCTCCTCTTGCCTCTCATCTCCTGTATGCCATCTTCTGCATCCCAGCTCCTGCCTTCCACCACCTGCATCTCACCTCCTGCCTCCCTACTCCTGCATCCCACCTCCTGCATCCAAACTCCTGCATCCTGCCTCCTGCCTCCTGCCTCCCACCTCCTGCCTCCCACCACCTGCATTCTACCTCCTGCATCCTACCTCCTGCATCCCAACTCTTGCTCCCTCCTTCTGCATCCTACCTCCTGCATCCCACCTCCCTCCTCCTGCATCCCAATTCCCACATCCCACCCCCAACATCCCAACTCATGCATCTCTGTGTGCATTCCACCTTCTACACTCTACCATCTTCATCCACCTCCTAAACCCCACCTCCTGCATCCCACTTCCTGCCTCTCACCACTTGAACCCCACCACCTGCCTCCCAGTGTCTACCTCCCACATCCTGCATCCCACATGCTGCACCCCACCACCTACATAGAACCGCCTGCGTGCCACCACCTGCATCCCACCGCCTGCACGCCCCCACTTGCATCCTATCTCTTTCCTCCCAGCACCCACCTCCCACCTCCTGCATCCCACCTCCTACCTCCCACCTCCTGCCTCCCACCTCCTGCCTCCTACCTCCTGCTTCCTACCTCCTGCATCCTATTGCTTCCATGTCCCCACCTGCTTCCCACCTCTTGCATCCAAGCACCTGCCTCCCACCTCCTGCCTTTCGCCTCCTGCCTCCTACCTCCTGCCTCCCACCATGTATATTATACCTGGATATTTACCTCTGCATCTCACCCATGACATTCCACAATGTACAGCATTCTCCTCTTGTATATAGGATGTGTTCCAAGGATACCAAACCATAAATATGTGGTTTTCACATTTTCGTATATATATACATATGATGAATTTAAATTTATAATTAAATGCAGTAAGAGATTAACAAAAGTAACTAATTTTCAGCTCAAACCTGGACATCCCTTACTTTCAGTAAATGGTTAGCTGTCACTCCTTCCAGGGGATTCCTTCCTGAAGTACTGATGCCAGCTCAATGCTTTCTGGAACAGAACACCTCGCTGCTGGTTGGAGTTGTTTTCTGTTCATGTCTTCTACCCCCATGTTTAATGCCTTTTCCATCTAAATTAAGCTCTTACCATATATCATCACCATAACTTTAGCAGTTTGAAGTGCAACATCAAAACTAGCAGGAATTTATTTCCTTCTTCATAATTTTATGAATAGATTTATTCTTACTGTGGGTCTTAGAATGTTTTTCTTTTCTGCAATCAAGAACTCTCACCTTTTCACTTCAAGAAAGCATTATACATCTTCTCTTTGGCATGTCCCAGTTGTCAGCTTCACTACTCTTACATTTTGAGGCCATTATTAAGTAAAATATTAATCCTGGAACACAATCACTGCGATGCAGACAGTTCGTCTGAAAACTGAGATGGCTACTGAGTGATGAATGGATGGGTAGGGTGGACATGGGGATATGCTGGACAAAGGAATGATTCATGTCCCAGGCAGGAAAGAGTGGGATGGTGCAAGGTTTCATCATGCTACTCAGAAAGAAGCATAATTTGAAACTTATGGGCTGCATCACTCTGGAATTTTCCATTTAATTCTTTCAGACTGAAGTTGACCATGGATAACTGAAATTAGAGGGAAAAAAACATGGGTACATTTTACACACTACAATGTTCACTCTACCCTGTGAATCCCACCTTCTGCACACAAATCCAGCATCCAGCACCTGCATCCCAACTCCTGTATCCCACCTCCCAGCACTTGCCTCCCACAACCTGCATCCCACCACTTGCATCCTACCTCCTGCCTCCTACCTCCTGCTTCCTACATCCTGCCTCCACCTCCTGCATCCCACCTTCTGCCTCCCACCACCTGTATCCCACCACCTGCCTCCCACCTCCTACTTCCTACCTCCTGCCCCCACCTCCTGTATCCCACCACCTGCATCCCACCTCCTGCCTCCACCTCCTGCCTCCCACCTCTTACATCCCACCTCCTGCTTCCTACTTTCTGTCTCCACCTCCTGCCTCCCACCTCTTACATCCCACCTCCTGCATCCTACCTCCTGCCTCCCACCTCTTACATCCCACCTCCTGCATCCCACCCTCTGCCTCCTACCTCCTGCATCCCAGCACCTGCATTCCAACTCCTGCCTCCCACCTCTTCCTACCACAGGGTAGCCTTTGTTGGCTCCTCCCCATTCCTAGATCATTTGCATAAAAGCTGGAAGGTTGGTTCCTCTCCTTCTTGAATGCTTCTGAGTAAGGTCACATGACTTGATATGTTTCAGATAATGTTGCATCAAGTGACCTGGCAAGTGACAATAAGTGAGAGCAGCAGGGAATTAGCATCACATCAAAGGGAAAGGCAAAGCCTGCTCCATGGCAGTCAGCAGGTGCTGCAAGGCCTGGAGGGTGAGAGGACAGCTGCCAGTGGTCCAGGGCAGGGCAACCAGGTGCCCAGCACCACTGAGGGAGAACCAGAAAAGGCCCAAAGAAGCCTGCTCCCCTTCCACATCCCGCCCTCAGCACGCTGGGCAGTTGGCCACTTTCTGCCACACAGTCAGTCACAAACAGGACAGTAGCCAGAAAAGCACGAATCTTGTGAAGTATACTATGTTTTCAAAACATTTTATTGGTCTGACAGTGACGTTCCATTGAGGACCAAAGGCTGACAAAAAGGCGAAATGTGCATCAATCAGGGCCTCTCCAGGGAAGCTGCATGTAAGAGGGCTCCTCCAGTGCCTCAAAAGGCAGAGGCTCACAGACCACTGTCAGGAGCAAGTCTGCTGCAGGACCACCAGGCTCCTCCTGTCACCCGAGGACTGCTCAGGAGGGTTCGAGCAGAGGCACAAGATTGGTGTGCTCTATTTTGCTAATTTAAATTTTGTTTTCCATTTTGTTGGTGTGTTTTTTTCTGTTGGTTACAGTACTACAAGTCAGCAAATTAGGCCAAGTCATTGAGTCAACAGGAAATTAAACCTGTTCACATCAGGTTGCTGTGTCTATCTCAGACAAGAGGAAGGGACACAGGTCTACACGTGGTTGATGCCTGCTCAGCGGCAGAGCTCACTTCCTCAGGTCTCTACCATTCCCTACTTTCCTATCTCAGTGATCATGACCTGGAGGGCACTGCAGGACCGTCACCTTTGCCCACTCGCATAGGTGCCAGGCCCTTGGAGGATGGAAGTAGGTGCAGAGTGGGTCAGCACCAGAGTCCTAGCAATGTCCCAGTGGCACACCTGCACAGAGTCTGGGATGCAGCCTGGCAGCCTTCTTCTTACCTGGACCCCAACATACCTGCTGCCATGAATCACTGAGCTGTACTGACACAGATGGGAGTTTTCCACCTGCCTGCCCCCACCTCCCACCCTCCCTGCCCAGCCCCACCTGCCTGCCCCTCCAGATATGGCCAGTAGCTCAACAACTGCTGGGGCCCTGGAATGGCTCCCCTTAGGCTCATCCTGCATGTGATGCCACAGCAAGAGAGCAGCAAGGTCAGCTTACATGCCCTGAGTGGGTTCCACTTGGGTTCCCCTGGCAGAGCTGCTGGCCTGGCTCTCAGACACTACCCAGAAGACCATGTGTGTGCACACACATGTACTCATTCTGTGTGCCTGTGTGTCTATGTGCATGTGTCTTTGTGTGCATCTGTGCTGCACACGAGGATGTGCACGAGCACATGTGCTGGTGGTGGTAGGCACACGCGTGCATGTGTATGCGTGTTTGCTCGCAGTTGCTCTGCACTGCATCGAAGTCCTGGCCAGGGGTCCAGCCTCAGTCGTAAGTCTTTGAAATTCACAACAATCAACCATCTGACTAATTTTTCAAATTAAATGATTGTTTAATTGAATTTTCAGTCAAAAGCTCAGTTTTGTGGCTCAGGTTAAAGGCACCCAGGGAATAAAAACCCACCTGCCTGCCCCCTCTGACCATGGAAGGGCATGAAAACCCAGATATCTGAAGGTTTGTTGAGCCTAAGAAAACACAACTTGTCAGGCGACTTCACTGCCCAACTTGGTACACAGCATCATGAAGAATCCCTTTAAACTAAACCCCAGCCATATTCACAGTGAACTCCTGCTGAACCAAATCACATCTTTACCATAAAATAATAACTCACAACCTCCACCTTCAGCCTCCTAAAAGATGCTAGAATGTGTTTGTCTAATTTTGGCATCTCATCATCCTAATAAACTCCTGGCAGGAAGCAGAATAAGACTCAATAGAAGAAAGGTCAAAAGCTGGCCTTATTTTCTAGGTAGCCCAATTCAGTTCTGAGTGGCTAACTGAACATTCCAGAAAAGCAGAATGAACATGTGCAAAACCTATGGCCAGGAGTCGAGTGTGGAGGGGCACAGAAAGTTAATCTAATCAGGAGACAAGTGGCTTCCATACCCTCCACTCCTTCCCTGAGAGCTCATCTTTGTGACAATCTGAGTTTACAGAGAGTGGGATTCTGTTTTCTCTAGTTAACCCTAAAAATGAAACCTCGATACTTCACATCTCCTATCCAACTCTGTAAAAGTGAAACTTACTGCATCTGGAATTGGGAAGCTCAGTCTTAAACCGCCACCTGGTGTGCTGGTGGTTGGGAAGAGGTTAGCTCACCTGAGGCTGGGGAAATCCCCTCCCTCCTGCACTCCAGGTTCCCCTGCTATCCCAGGACACACCTGATTCCCTTCTGTGTCATCCCCTGGCTGCAGGCCCTGCCTTCCCTACCCTTGGCCTTCTGTTTTACCCCAAGGAAAGCCTGAAGCCTTAGAGACCGAACTGAGAGCAAACTTAAAAGATCCATAAGGCATTTGACATTTTGAGCTGCATAAAGTATGTAAAACGAAACAGCTCAGAAAACAAAGGGTGGGGGCTGATTTCACATCCACTGGTTTGCCCAGGAACACCCAGTGCTCACCCAGCAGGTGGAGGGGCCTGGCTGCCTCAGGAAGCCTCCGTTCCCAGAGGAAAATACCTGCCCTGTGGATTTGAATTAAGTAGATATGAGGTGGTTTAGGTCACTTTGTGCTGCACTTGTGACATTTCTGCTTAGGCCAATGGTCAGAAGGCTGCTTATCCTGGGGCAGGAGGGACCTAATAGACCAGTAGTAGGACCAGCAAGTCAGACTGAACCCTCTTGCTCCCACTGCCCCCAAGACAGCAAAAGCCTGATACGGGCAGTGCCCTGTAGGTAGGACCCCAGTAAGATGGCCATAAGTCATTTATATTCCTGGGGCAGCTTCAATACAGCAAGGTGAGCGCTGGACTTGTTACCTCTTGAGAAGAACCCCACGTCTCACAGGAACTGTCTGAGCATTAGTGGGACAGGCTTGCACTCCATAATAAGCCCACTGAGTGGGAACAGGTCAGGGCAGCCCACCAAGCTCCCAGATGGGACAGGGGGCTGGGTCACCAGGAGTTCAGGGGAGCTCTGGGCAGGGCACCTGAGGACTGAGGAGAGGTTCGACCCCAGAGCCTGCACCAAGTAACTGCACACCATCCTTAAATTCCAACTTTTTCACAGAGTGGACTACTGAACACCATGAAGATATTACACAATCTCCCTGACTCCCCTCACCCCAAGTGCTTTGTGCTGGTGCCCACACAGCAGAGTACACTGTCCTCCACTCCCATCTGCAGAGGACACACACCTTTGGGGATCAGGGTGGGACTCTGCTCCCAGCTGATCTGTCGACTCCCTGGCTCGGCCCTAGGATTCCAGGCACAAGGAAGTCGGATAACCTTTTTCCAAGACTAGGAACCAGCCCCCCAGAAGGATGGACACACATTCCGCCATCATATGAAGCTCATTCCACAGTGTGCAAACATGCACGCACACACACACACACACACACACACACACATCCTAGTTGTTTAAAAGTATGACCTTCACATTCATTAAGGCTATTTAAGGGGTATATTTTAGATGAAATGCTATAATATTCAAAATTACCAGAGTAATGAGTTTACAGGAAAATTATCTTTGCAGAAAAACTATGACTGTGATTCTCCAAAATAGGATTAGATTGTTCATATGTATTAACCAAAAATAAATTCTACTGCTTTGCAGTAGAAACCACACAGCCAGTTTCCAAAAACAGAAATGAAAGGGTCTGGTGTCAGTGTCTGCACACTCAGCGAGTTAGCTCAGAGACAGGGCGGACAGAGAGGACCAGCTGGCAGAACACAGGTTCAAACTTAACAAATCCAACCCAATTCTGCCCTTCCTCCCCATGCTCATTTACGTGTAGACACCCTCTAATTCCAAGTTGATGAACATTCTCCAATAACATAGCAATTAATTTAATAAAGGAACTCACCAACTTCAAATTGCAATAAATATACCAAACATAGTCACTGTTTATGGAGAGCTTTACAGTAAGAAAGTGTCGGCTGAAGCAGGCACGTGGGGTCGCAGTGTTGCTGCGGGACGGCACTCCTCCTTGAGTTCCTACAGGACCTTGGCTTTTGTCTGTCGCTCAGCCTAGGTCCTCGCAGGAAATCACGCTCGCTGCGCGCTCTGTTCTTGCCCCTCGACCTGGGACCTCAGCGCCGCCCAGGGAACCGATGCCAAAGAGAAGTGCAGTCGGCGAGCCGACCCAAAACATTTATTGTAAACTTTAAATGGAATCCGGATACGAACGACACAGAGAAGACAAACGTCCTGGACACAGAAACGATAACATCAGAGGACCGTCCAGTGGTCACGGAGCTGTTACGCCCTCGAGGCCTGGCTTGGGACCCTCCCCTGGGCTCTTGCGGGAGGCGCGAGCGCTGGGACCCAGCCTGGGGTTCAGCAGGCCCGCCTCGGCTCCCAGGGGCGCGCCGCCTCCAAGGGCGGTCGGCAACAGTACGGGTAGGAGGCGTTGAGGTCGGGATCCGAGGGCGCGTACCCGGGCAGCTCCACCGACGGGTGTCCGCCGCAGCACACCTCCACGCCCGCCTCGTCGAATGCGTGGAAGACGCCCACGTTAATGTAGGACACTGCGTGGTGAGCCGCGAAGCCCGCGCAGTCCCCAGGGGCGGCAAAGTCGGACTCCTCAGGGGACAGGATGGAGGCCTCACTCGGCCGCTGCTGCAGCCGTCGTCCCCGCCGACCCCGTCGTCCCCGCCGCGCGCGGGAGGATGGCGGCTGCGCACGGAGCCCAGGGATGCCACGGGGCCGCGCCAGGGCCCGACCTGCCCTCCGCCGGCCGCGCCGACCCCTCCGGGCCTGCGACGACTTGTAGTTCTTGACCAGCAGAAGGCTGAGCAGGCCCAGCAGACACTCGAGCGAGTTGAAGATGGTAGAGAGCACCAGGCCGCGCTGGTAGTCCTTCAGCTGGCGGCACTTGGCGGACGTGGCGCTGTCCAGGGTGCTGCGGGAGCGCGGCGCCCCTGGGGCCGGACCCGGGGCCGCGGCTGCGGGGCTGGGGGCTGCGGCCGGCGAGCGCGGGGGCAGGCAGTAATGGGAGTACTTGCGTTCCACCAGGGACACCGTGTCGCCGTCGATCACTGCGCCCGCGAAGGCGCTCAGGACCCCGAGCATGAAGACAAGCACGCCCAGCAGCAGCAGGTTCTGGCTGTTCACCGGCCCCGGGGGCCCGGCCGCCGCCCCCGCCTCGCCGGGGGCAGCCTCCGGAGCGCCCTCGGGAGCCGCGGGAACCCCTATCCCCGGGCCTGGCGCCGGTCCCGGGGCGGCGAGGGGCGCGTCCCGGGGCCCGCAGCAGAGCAGGGCGGCGCCGAGCAGTGAAAGGCCGGCAGCCAGCAGCAGCCCCGAGTAGAAGGCGCCGGCTGCGGCCCCCAGTCGGAACGGCTCCCCGCGCAGCTCCGAGCCCAGCGAGAAGCACTTAAGGCCGACGGCGGCGGCGCTGAGTGCGCAGGCGAGCAGCAGGCAGGAGGAAAGCGCGGCGCAGGCCCCGCGGACGCTCCACTTCATCCTCCGCGCCCGAGCCGGCCCGCACCCCGCGCGCCCGCCGCCGCCCGCCGCCGCCCCCGCCGCCTGCGCCTCCTCCCGGCGCCGCGCGGCCGGACCGCCGGCCTCCTCCTCATCCTCCCGCGTCCTCCCTGGCCCGCGCCGCCGCCGCCGGAGCCCGCATCCTCCGCCTCCCACCGCCGCCGCGACCCCGCGCCGGGAACCGAGGCGGCGCCGAGCACCGCAGGGCGCGCGCGCCCCCTCCCCAGCCCTTGGCGTCCCTCCCGGACGCGTGCCCCCCCACCTGCCCGCGGCCCGGAGCGCCTCGCCCTGGCGCCGCCCCCCTCCACTCGCTCCAGCCCCCGGCCGCCCCCAGGACGCCCCTCTGCCCCGCCCAAGAAGAGGCGCCTCTTGCCGCCTAGTCTTAGCTTTTCTGCCCTCCCCCTGCTGATGCCCAATCCAGCGCCCGCCGTTTTGGGAGCGCCACCCCACAACGGCCTTTCTCTCCCAGACCCCCGGGGCCCCACCTCCAGCACCTCCCACCTTTTAGTGCCTAAGATCGCACCTCCCTATCCACCCCGCCCGACCGCTCTCCACGCCCACCCTCGGCCAGAAGAAGTTAGCTGAGGGCGCTGGGAAACGGTGTGAGGGGAGCCCAGGTGCTGAGGGGCTGCTCGGGGATTGCAGGACGGAGTCTGGATCTCTGGGAAGTGCTGGCATGTGCGGATGAAGGGGAGTGTGTGCGGTGTGCTTTGTGTGTGAGGGGTATGTATGGGGTGTGTGCATTTGGGGATGTTGTCTATGTGGTGTGTCGTGTCGTGTGTGCAGTGCGCAGTGCGCAGTGCGTGTGCCGTGTTGTGTGTCATGTATTCAGTACGTGTGAGGGGGTGTTACGGTTGTGAGGCTGTGCGTTGTGGTGTATTGCGGGTTGCGTGTGTGTTGTGTGAGGTGTGTTGTGAGGGGTGTAGTGTGTGCAGTGTGCAGTACTATGTTGTGTGTGCGGTTTGCAGTGTGCTGTGTTATATGTGCAATGCGGGTGTGTTGTGCATGTTGTTTGCTGTTTGCCCTGTGTGCGATGTGGGTAGGCTGTAGGACCAGCCACAGAGCGGAGCTGGTGTAAAGTCATGGGGAAAACGACGGGTGAATCTGTTTGGGTTTGGGTCCAGTCTGCGGATCAGGCACGAAATTTCCGCAGTCGCGGGCTCAGGTGAATTGATTGGACCTGCGTGAAGTGGGTGGGGCGGCAAATCGCCTCTCAGGTGCGGAAAAACTGGAGGGCGCCGTGGGCGGGTCCCGAGTTTTCTAGGACCCAAACCCTCTGGAGCTCCAGTTGAGCTGCTTCGCTGTCCCTGGTGCTGGTGACTCAGGCCGCCTGCGCAGCGTCTGAGACCCCACTGGATGCGGTGGCAGAACCCGTGGCCGGGCTGGGGAGGACCCGGGGTGCTGTTGGGAGTGCTCAAGGACGCGCCTGCGCGCCAGACACCGGCTCCGCAGGTTCCGGCTGCCAGAGGCATAGTCCAGTGCGTGCTTCCTGGTCCTAAAGGGTCCAGGGCTCCCGGTGAGCGGGAGGCCTGCGCATTGAGAAGCCGCACCCACGTGGTCTGAGGCCATGCAAAGGGCCCTTGCCCACGCCTCGCCGAAACCACCCGCCCAATGGGAAAACATGTGAAGGCCTTCCTGGGCTCCCTGGACATCTGCATGGGGTTCACTTCAGATCCCTAGCTGCGAGGAGAATGAGCTGTTTTCTGTTGCAGGAAATGCACATTTTGGAATAGCAGCCAGTGGGTCCCGCGCCTCTGCAGGGTGACTAGCCAGAAAACAGGCATGGCGATTCGGCCTGCGCAAGCGGGGTGTGAGTTTGGGGAGGGCCGCATGTGAGCCAGCTTGTATGAGGGTCGTGGCGCCCACGCGCGTGAACGAAGCTTCCGAGCCGACTCCCAGCGGTTACTGCGGTTTCCAGGGAAACGACGTTTGCCACCACCGCCGGTGGGTGGAGCCACTTCTCTGCTCCGGACGTGGGGATGGCGCAGCCTACCGGCCAAAGAAAGAAGAAACTGCTGGCCGGTGCCTCCCTCCCTGAAGGGGTGGGCTGCGTTCTTCAGGAGCTAGAGCCCAGGCTGCGGTTGTGCGGGGCGAGCTCCTGTCGTCAGACCCCGCAGAGGGCAGTACCTCCGGTGGAGTTTCTCCCCTCACTAGGTACTTCCAGCCCGTGGACCACCTCCCGGTTTCTTAAACTCACTGGTGGAGTCAGTGGCTCTGTTGGCCTTTTCCCTGCTCCCCCAATTGCCTTTCTGCCCTTCCAAGTCCCTGGTAGGTGGCCCCCATATTGCAGCATTTCCCTGTGGTCCAAATATGTCTTTCTCTTCAGATTGGGTTTCAGCAGAGACAGGGTCCAAACACACATCAGGATTTAGTTTCACCTGGTCTGCACGGGTCAATAAGTTTGCAGGTGGGTCTGCCCCTGACAGCACATAGCTCATAGCGGTGCAGGGCACCTCTGTATTGGGGTGGGGAGGGGCTTGGAGGAGGAGCTTGGGCAGCAGAAGCAAAGGCCCCTTGGAGAGCGGCACTCATGGAAAAGCTGCAGCCTGAGACCACCGGCAGCAGGTGTTCCATTGAGATGCGTCTTTAGGCTGAGTCAGGAGTTCAGTTTTATCCTGAGGCCAGGGACACCCTGTTTGTGTGTGGAGGAGCCCTGCCTGGAGCCTGGGTGGGCTGGAAAGGTCCTTTCCTCCTTCCAGTGTCACAGGTACTGCAGCCACAGGTTCCCCACATGCACAGTCCCTTCCGGGCTTGTGACAGAGGTCACCATCTTCCCCAGTGGGGGACACTATGTAGGCAAAGACGGGAGGACAGTCCTGGTCCCAGATGTGCAGAGCTTTCTTTCAGGGTTTCTGTCACAGTCACAGAGACCCCTCAAACACCCCTCCACACTCATCCTCGTTTCTGACACCTAAAACCAGGGGTAGAAATTGGAGCCAACCTGTACACAATCTTAGAGCTTTCTGGCAGCCTTCCCCAGCAAAGCTCCTCTCCTTCTCATCACCCTGTGCACTGTCACATCTTTCCCCAGCAGAGAGGACCCCACAGCAGCTGCAGCCAGCAGAGTGATTTGGAGATCGGGGGTCAAGGAGATGCTGGTTCTGGGGAGAAGCACAGCAGTAGTGGGAGATAACTTCCCTCCAGACTGCTGGGGAAGGAGGAGTTGTTACAGTCACAGAGCCAGCCCTGCCCAGCAAGTTCACACAGAGCCTTCTGCAGTCCTGGCAGCCACCTTCTCCAGGGAAGACATCCCTGCCCCACTTAAAGATAAGGTCTAGAAACTCAGGCAACATTCTTAAAACAATCATGTTTCCATGTGTGAGTACAACACTAATAAAGATGTGATAAGTAAAGAACATTTTGTGATCACCTTTAAATCTTGTTTTAATATTCACATTTATTAGCACTTAAAATTCAGTCTTCCATAATATTGATTTCAATTGATTATTTTTTCTAATCTATCACTTAACTTTTAGTATTTGCATCTTTTTTTTTAGTACCAGGGATTGATCTCAGGGGCACTCAACTACTGAGCCATATCCCACCTCTAATTTGTATTTTATTTAGAGTCAGGGTCTCACTGAGTTGCTTAGCACCTCACTGTTGCTAAGGCTGGCTTTGAACTCACAATCCTCCTGCCTTGGCCCCCCAAGCCATTGGGATTACAGGCCTGCTCCATCATGTCTGACTGCATCCTTTTTTTTTTTTTTTTTTTTTAAACTGGCTGTCTCAGAAGATTTTCTTTTGCTATAATTGAATGCTGCAGAATAGAAGTTCACATAGCTCAAAGTTCTGGAGCTAGGAAGGGCAAGCACAGGGGCCAGTTGTGAGGTTCTTCCTCCTGGGTTGTGGCATGTGGAGGGCATCACAAGGACACAGAGCAAGTAGGCTAGAGGGCTCTGTTTTATAACAGAGCCACTCTCAGGGCAACCCACTAGCCAGGGATGGTCAGTGCAACAGAGCCCATGCAACTCCATCACCTCCTAGACGCTGTTGGCACACAGCAAACTGCAGGGGGTGGGATTAGGTATCCAGCACATGAGTTCTGGAGATGAGCAGTCAACGCAGCACTAGTGCAATAGCTGAACTCATTCACTACCATGCCCACCAGGAATGGCTGCTGTTGAGCTGCCACTCACAGCAGGGCAGTAGGCATCTCTGGGAAACTCCCACAGCTGGCAGGCTGTCCAAGGGCTCTTGTGCTACCATAGCGGCCGGTGCTCAGAGACAGCGATGCTCCAAGTCGAGATTCTAGAAGCCTTGGTCCTGTGGAATATAACAAATCTGCAGCGAGAAGTCAACACAATGAATTATGAATGAGCACCTGTCACCTGCACTCAGGGAGCAGAAGCCTGTGGGGCCTGAATGCACAGCTCCTTCCTGCCAACTCTCAGGCTACGCTTAGTAGTGAAATTCAGGTATGAGTCATGTAAGCACCTTGCACTTATTTGTGTCTGTCAGCAAGGCACCCATGGTTAACCATGTGTCCAGGTTTGCCTATCTTTTGAATGTTTACAAATACTGGCATGGCATGACACCCCACCTGACACCCTTGCCGGCTTCATGTCTGTGATGTCTCCCTGTGTCAGTGTATGCAGCTGTAGCTCACTGGCTGTAAGCCCATTGGTGAAACGGCATGTCTAGTCCGAGATATTATGAGTAAGTTGTGATCCTCACTTGTGTGCCCCGACGCACTTGGGCATGCATTTTGGGGTATGTATCTAAGAAGGAAATCCCTGTGTCATGAGTGATACTCGCCTTTTTTGGGCCCATTTGTATTGAGATGCAATTCATGTGCAGTAATAGTCACCAGCTCTTGAGTGTGTAACTGTGAATCTGGATGACTGTGTATTGGCTTACGTCACTGCCACCTCCTGGTGCAGTGTTCCAACTTGCCCATGCCCTTCTCAGTCATGCTGCCCTCACCTTGGTCTGCAGCAGTGGTTCTAGTACATGGTTTTGTACCAAAGACTCACCACAGCCTTCTTTCACTTAGCATAATGCTATTTGGATTTGTCCATACCATTTAAGAAGTCATGGATCATTTGTTTATTGCTGAGTAAAGTTCTACTAAATGTGCTTATCCATTCACACCATATTGGGAATTTGGGCTTTCTCCTTTGGGTTATTATGCACACAGGTGCTGCTTAGTGGTGCTTAGTAGTGAAATTTAGGTATGAATCATGTGAGCATCACCTCTAAGGGTATGTATTTAGAAATGGGATTGCTGGGTTGTAGTTACATTTAAACTTTAGAGAGACTGTTTTCCAGAGAAGCCAAACCGCTCACTACATTTCCCACACTGATGCATGAGCATCCCAGGCTCTGCATCCTTAACAGCCCAGCTGATCAGCCTTCCTAATGATGTTGGCCAGTCTGTGGGTGTGTAGTGGTAACTTGTGGTTTTAATTTGAATTTCCATAATGACCAATGATCTTGGGCTTTTCATATATCTTCTCCATAAAAAGGTCATTTCAGATCTTTTGAAGATTTTTTAAAAATTGTGTTATCTGTGTGGCACAGTGTGGCATGCCTCCCAGCAACTTGTAAGGTTGGGGCAGAAGGATCACAAGTTTGAGGCCAATCTTAGCAACTTAGCAAGAGCTTGTCTCAAAACAAAAATAAAACTAAAGGGCTGGAGATGTATCTGTAGCTCAGTGGTACAGTATCCCTGAGTTTAATCTCCAGTGCCAAAGGGGGAAAAATGGGTTGTCTTGTCTTTTGTTGTATTTTTTGTGTGTTTTGTATGAAAATTCAGTTTCTTCTAGGTTCTGCTGTGAGACTTAGCACTCTTCCTCTGTTCAGCAGGGCTGTTGTCTGGTGCTCCTTCTCTGAGGTCCCATTGGGTGCTCCTCCTCTGAGGTCCCTCCTGGTGCTCCTGAGATCCTGCCTGGTGCTCCTCCTCTGAGGTTCAGGGTCCCAGACATGCTCATGCTCCTCTAACATTCTTCAGTGCTTGCTAGCAGCTGTGTGGTGGGGAGGGGTGAGCCCTGCTTTCATTGATGGAGACCTTGCATCTCTCTCTCCAGCCCATCATGTCACCTGTCTTCATTTTAGCATCCTTAAGTTTCACTTCACCCACAACCCAAAATAAACAAGAAACAAACAAAATCCCCCCCAAACAAAACTCTGCTTCTGAAAGCTCCCTGAACCGGACAGTGCGCTCAGGATGTTAAGGGAAATGAGTTTCTACTCCCAGGGCATCTCCTGTATATCCTGCCACTCCTGGCTATCAGCCTCAGGGAGCGTCCCCTGTTCCAGTGGTTCCACTCCCTGGCCTGTCCCCTCCTGGCTGGACTTCCCCTCCTGTCCCTGCCCATATCTCTACACCTCTCCTGCTCCTGCCCTGGAGCAGTTTAGTTCTGATACCCAGGTCCTGTCTTCCACTGTGAGAGTCTTCCATTGCATCATGATGCCTGCTTTAAAATTGTAGGGGAATAAGAAACTTTAAATGGTTGTGGGCAGTGGCACATGACTGTCATCCCAGCAACTTGGGAAGCTGAGGCAGGAGATGGCAAGTTCCAGGCCAGCCTCAGCAACTTCACAAGACCCTGTCCCAAAATTTAAAAAAAAAAATGTTTTTAAAAAGGCTGCAGATGTGGTTCAGTTGTAGAATACCCCTGGGATCAATCCTTAATACCAAAAAAAAAAGGAGAGGGATATTTTTCTTTTCTGAATTCAAGTTCCAACTAGGGGATCCAATTCACGCATTGTTTCACTTTTTGCATAACAAATTATCACAGACTTAATAGCTTAAAACAACACAAACTATCCCTACCATCTTCTGTGGGCCCGAAGACCAGGGAGGGATCTGGGTCCTCTCTGGGGCTCACCAGGCTGAGGCCAAGTGCCAGCCAGAGTCCTGATTTCTTCTGGGCTACAGGATCATCTTCCAAGATCGTTCAGGTTTTGGCAGTTATCTTGCCAGCCGCAGGCCTGAGGTGCTGGGTTCCCAGGAGTCCTGCTTGCCCTCACAGGGACTGTGTGTCTACCTGATGATGCCACTATTGTCATTTGTCTCTTCTCAACTGATTAGGCCTGACCCGCTGAGCAAGGCTGGGAGTCAGAGATGTGCTGGGGCCAGCTCCAACTGGCTCTTAGAGCTGAGGGCTAAATCCTTAGGAATTTTGTGAGCCAGTTATTAATTATAAACATTACTGAATTGAATGATATAAACTTACAATTAAATAAAGTCTGTTAAAAATGCAGATAATGAATTCCTAAATCCATTTCTTATTTCCCACACTGCAATCATCTGTGTTCTTGGCTTGCTCGTGTAAACTGCCTCTGATGGAGCGGAAACACAGGGCTGGTGCTGTGTCCCAGCCCCTCTGCTCAGCAGCTCCATGTGGTGGCATGAAGGCTGCCACAGCAGAATCTTCACCACAGGAACTGGCCGTGTGCATGTCAGGCCCGGCTGGTGTTGCCGACTGACTGGGCTTACCCAGGTGGTAGGCGCAGGCGTGAGGCGGACTTCAGCTTACGTGGGTGCTGCCTTGGCCTCTGCCCCTGACAGCACCAGCACCCAGGAAGCCTGGCAGGCACAGCCCAGGCAGCAAATGCCTGCAGCCTCAATTCCCTGGCTCCAGCACTTCGCACCCATGGGAAGGGAGCAAGGTCCCTGCTGAGTCAGACCACAATCAGGCCTTTATTCATGGACTAATTTCGCACCACTGCTGATGATAGTTATAAAAACTGAGTGGATTTTGCAAGAAATAGCAAGGCAAGCTAAAGTTATAAAATGAAAATAAATATTTTAGCTTAAAATTTTATTTCTAAATTTATATAAAAATGTTATTGAAAATTTTTATGTTAACTCTCAAGTAGTAGCATGAATTTTAGTTAGATAACAAAAAATTAACTTGGTTGTGGTGGAACATGCCTGTAATCCCAATGGCTAGGGAGGCTGAGGCAGGAAGATCTCAGGTATGAAGCCAGCCTTAACATCTTAGTGAGCAACCTAGTGAGACCCTTTCTCAAAATTTAAAAAGGGTTGAGGATGTGGCTCAGTGGTTAAGCACTGCTGAATTCAATTCCTGGTAGCAAAATATATTTTTTTCATATTTTCATCCCCCAAATGCCAACAAAACAGTTATTTATCATGTTTTTTAAAGGTGAAAACAAACACAAAAGAACACTTGCCCTTGGTTATGCAGTTATTCATTTAATAAAGAAGAGTCTGTATAGTTCTTGTGAGGTGGGCAGAGGTGCTCTGGATGTTGGGATGAGGTGGTAACAAATAGGCTCCATTCCTGCTCCCTGAAGGTAGCTTCATGTGACAGATCCACATCAATCTCAGCCACAGGAATGCCTGGTTACAAACATAGTCCAACATGTCAAACGTAAGATGTAGGCAGGATGTACTCCTGTGGGGTCAGCAGGTGCCCACAAGGCTCAGCCTTGGACCTGCCTCTGTCTGCACTGTTCCTTCAGGGCCCATGCAGGCTTTAAGAAACACCTAGATGTGGATAACTCCCAAACTAATATTGACTTCAGACCTGTCCCCGAGCCTCCTGTGCTCTACTCTGCTGAAGACCAGCCATCTGTCTGCACCTGCCTTGGGTGACCCCAGCCCCCAACTCGGTGAGGAAACTCACACATCTGTTATCCCCATACTGCTAGAAGAAAGTGCCCCTTCAACCCCCCAACATAGGTGCCGTCTTCCTTAACAACACCCCTAAAGCTCAAGGAAAAAACAAGACTCAGTAAGTGGGATGGCTTCAAATTAGAAGGCTTCTGCACAACAGAGAAGGCAGGAGCATGAAGAGAGGGCCTGCAGAATGGGAGAAGACCTTTCCATTTACTTTCCAACAGGGGATTGATGTCCAGAATGCCAAAGCACTTAACACCAAAAAAAATCAGTAAATGGGCAAAAGAACTAAACAGACATTTCTTGAAATATGAAACATGGAAAAAAACCTCAACATCCCTGGCAACTGGGGAATACAAATCAAAACTTCACTGAGATTTCATCTCACTCCTGCCAGAATGGCAAGAAACAAGAATACAAATAAAAACAAATGCTTGTGAGGATGCAGGAGAGAAAGGAAAACCCTTACTACACGTTGGTGGGGCTATAAATTAGAGAAACAACTATGGAAATCAGCATATCAGGGTGGAGGCTTCTCAAAAGTCTAGGCATGGAACCACCCTATGACCCAGCTGTACCACTCCTCGGTATTTACCCTGAAGAACTACAGTCATCTTTCTGCAGTGACACATGCACACCCATGTTTACAGCAGCACAAACTACGGAACCAGCTTAGGTGTCCATCAGTAGATGAATGGATACAGAAAATGTGGTATAAATACCACATTACATTAGAATGAAATTACACCACATTTCATTAGAATTAAATTACAAAATTTTAAGAAAGATGGATGAACTGGAGAATATTATGTGAAGCAAAATAAGCCACACTCAGCAGGTCAAGGGTCATTGTTTTCTCTCATATGTGGAAACTAGAGAGGAAAAGGGGAAAGTAAGGTGCAGGATCTTGTGAAAATCAAAGGGAGATGGTAGAGTAGAGGAGAGGGACCGGAGAGAGGCAGGAAGAAAAGAGGAGTAAGGAGAATGACATGGGCCAATATGGCTCAGTGCCTGTACCGACCTGTCACAGTGAACCTCCTATGTGCACACCTCCTTGGTGCACCAATAAAGACTTAAAGCAGCCTCAGCAGTGAGAGTGGGACTTCAGAAGCACCCCTGGAATCTCGGGACTGCAGCGCTGTCGCTGCTCTTAAGTCCCACTGGCCACAAGCTGAAGGGTCCAGGCTGCTGGGGCAGGCCTGAGGGTGGGCTCCTCCTGTGCTCTGCTCTGCTGAAGACCAGCAGCTCTCAGGCTGAGCACACTGAGGTCCCTCTTTGCCAGAGTCCAGCTGCCAGAGACCCTGCCCATCCCCTCCTGCTCTTGTCATCAAAGAGATGGTAGACAAGAAGCCCTTTTCCTCCCAGCCCTGGGGACAGACAAGAGGAAGCCACCCAATCCTGTCATACCCACCAGCTCTGATGGCTCTGTGTGGCCCCGGGGCTGGAAGGCAGAGGATCCCACAGGCTCGCACAGACTACCAGGAAGGACCAGAGCTGACCCCAGGCTCACAGGCAGTTTCAAAGTTTCCCGTGGAAGGCGGCCACTTGGACCAGTCAGGTGCCCTGCCCAGCCCCACCAGAATGGTCTCCGGCTCCCAGGTTGTGCAAACAGATGTGGAAGCACAGATGTGGCCACCTGCACATCTTGACTAGGCCTCAAGGCTGGCCAGTGAGGGAACTTGGGACCAAGAGTCTGATCACTGTCAAATCACAGAAGCCTCCCTGTCCACCTGCTGAGCCAGCTCCTCCCTGCAGGAAACTGAACTGCCCGCACCTGCTTGGCTGGACCCTCAGTCCAGAGTGGCCACAGCCCCAAGCCCATGACCCAGCGCCAGGCATGAGTGTGACCAGGACATCTGTAACCTCAGGACCACCACCCAAACGAGGCACGGGGGGAGTCTGGGGACAAGGCATGTGTGCCCCAGCACAGCTGCCATCCCAGGGCAGCAGAGGCAGGCAAGCGGCATGGGTAGGCTCCAGTGTGGCTCCAGGACCCATGGCCACACCTCACCAGATGAGCCCACCACACTGATGGATTAGGAAGTGACTAGAGAAGTGTGAGATGTCCCTCTCCATGGGCCTTGTCAACAGTCCCCTTCCGCAACAGGTGGCCACAGGGTTTCCAGGCCCCTTCTGGAATCCCACCCACTGGTTAGTGAAGGTCCCCCTGTTTCTCCTCTGACTTCTGTTCCTGACAGGGCAGAGAACCACCAGGGGAGGCGCCCACGCTGGGCAGGTGATGCCCACCACCACCCTGGAACAGCCGGGCACCACAGCCTTCCCGTGGTCCAGACACACAGCAGCTTCCCCCCACTGGGCCAACTGGTAAGCAGGGTGGGACGAGGACCTGGTTTGGACCTTGGCTCTGCCTGTGTGGCCTCAAGAGGGTCCTTGCAGTCCCCATATCCATGTCCTCACTTGTAATTAAGGACAAGGAGTGTCTGCCTAACCATCTCCTTACCCCAGCCAGCCTGCCACGTCAGAAGCTGGACACCTCCAGAGCCACTGCTCTTCACAGGCAGATGTGAACCTGGGGCAGATGAATTCTGGGAGAGGTGCTTGGGATGTTCACAGGAGCTTAGGGTGACGGGAAGATGAGAAGAAACCTGGAACCATAGCCAAAGACCTGTTCTGTCCAGCAGGGTCAGAGCCTCCCTGTCCTCAGAACCATGGCCAGACACAGCAGACCATGGCTCTCAGACGCTGGGCATGAGGCGGAGGCACAGTGACCCCTAAAGTTAGGGAACAAGAATGCTAGCTCTCCATGCATGGCGACCACCCTGAGAGAGTCTCCGGCTGCGGAGCAAGAGAGGAGCTCAGTAAGTACAGGAAACAGCTGAGCTCAGGGTGCCGAATTAAATCTGTACAGGTTTATTTGTTTGCTATAAATTATTTCAATACAGCTGAAAAAAATGTGCTGGAGCCTCACTGTGAAATATTATGCAGCAGTCCAATAGGGCTGCATCTTACAGTCAGCTCCATATGGGTAAAGTGGGATCTGTGTGACTTGACCATTTATGTTCAAATACACTGAGCCTAATGCTAAACACACATACGGCTGCGCCGGGAGCTGGGCACAGTCCCATGTGTTTTGCATACATTTACATATCTGATCCTCCCGTCAGGCCTCTGAGGTAGTTAGGTTTTTACACAAGCAGAAGCTGAAGTCCACGAAGTCAATTCTTGTTCCCAGGATTGCACAGTGAACTTCGGAAGTGGCCACAGGTCAGCTGGCTGAGGCCAGTTGTGGGTGGAACTCCATCCTCCTACTGGGTGCATACAGAGCAATACCATGACAGAGTGGTGGGTGAATGGATGGTGGGCAAGATGCACATGGATGATGGAAAGAAGAGGAAGTCAGAAAGACGAATGGAAGGATGAATGAGTGGATGGATGATGATGGATAGGTGGATGATGGATGGGAGGGTACATGGGTAGGTAGGCGGAAGAATGGATAGATAGGTATGTAAATGGAGAGGTGACGGATGGATGGATGGTGGATGAATAATGGCTAGATGGGTGGACAAATAAAATTAGATATGAGAGGACCAATGTATGAATGAAAGATGACAGTGTCTCAGGAAATGGGGACATGATTGACTACACCCTTAAAGAAGAAGCCTACCATGGGCCAAATGCTGCACACTGTAAGCATGCTCACTGGTGTGGTTCACCACCACCAGAGTCATCCTTTGGGCTATCCCCACATTTCAAGGTCACGGGATGGCTGTGGTGGGACCCGGACTGTGGAAACAATCCCTCTGGGGACCCGAGGTTCACATGGGTGAGGATCGAAGACAAAGTGGACCTACCCAGGCTGTTTAAAGTGGCTTTCTTGTTTCCTCCACAGGTCAGCTGCCTGAGGCCAGTGGTGGGTGGAACTCCATCCTCCTCTGGAGAGCCAGCTGCGGCTCTGAGCATCTTACTCTGGCCCGGGGTCCTGAGGCCACCTCACTCCCAGCTGCAGTTCCTTCACTGATTCTCTGAGCCTTTGGGTTTATGACCATCTGCCTCCGTCCTCATTAATCACAGATCTCCTCTGGGTGGGGACCCAGCCCTTTGTGCTTGTTCATTAAAGGATTCTTCTATCTCTTCGTGCCTAGCTCCCCAGATTTTCCAGACCAATGGCATGACCGGGGCTTGTGACCTATTGATCTCCTGTCCAGGCTCAGGAATGGGACAACAGAGGACCTGACCCTGGAGTGGTCAAGTCCTGTCACTAGTTTTCTCAGTGCTTCACCGAAATCCTGCCACAGCAGATATGGTGGATGCTCACTAGGACCTGGCTTCGTCAAAGTCCATATGTTTCCAAATAGCTTGGATCGGGGGATGATGGCCTCCACCAGCTTGTAGGGTGGCTCTGACAGACGGGAGCCAGCTGCTGTGCCTGGGCCAGGCCTGCTATCCTCTCCACAGGGAACTTACCTGTGGGCAGGCAGCCCCACCCTCTGAGAGCAGATGCCATCCCCCAGGTGGGCAGTTGAGCCAGGCCCCAGACTCAGATACAGGCTGCGTGCAACGTGGCCTGCCCTAATCTCACCCACAGCACCCCTTCCCCGTGGACAAGCCCAGACAGCCCCACAAGTTTTACCAACAAAGACAGACATACCCTGAATGCAGACTTGAGCCCCTCCCCATCATGCCATGCGGGCAGCCTTGGAGGTTCAGTTGGAGGCGCCGTGGGGGTCTGTGCTGAGAGCTGGGGCCTGGCCCCCTGAACACTGGCACTGGAGATGAATCCTTTCTGGAGCAGCCCCCAGCACTGACCAGGGTCCACATCCGGTAGCACCCTCTTTGTGCCAACTTGATGAGGCTGGGCACATCACAGGGCCCAGCAAACCCAAGTCATGGCAGGGCACAGCCAAGGGAGAGGCAGCAACCTCCCAACCAAACAGGGCTTTACCTTTCCTGCCCCGGCTAAGCCTGGCCCAGGGCCGCACCCCACCACCACCAGCACGGGGGCACCTAGAAGAAGCTGACAGTGGCTATGGCCCAGGCCTGGGCTCCTCACCACTATCCAAGAGTGAAGGGGTCAATGAGAGCAGCAGCAGCGTCCTGAGATGGGAAGTTGAGTCAGCAGCAACCTCGTCCACAGCCCCAGCCAGGGCTCTCAGGAGTGCCGGACTACCAAACTCCAGAAGCCCACATCAGCTGCCCCTCCACCCCTGCACCCTTGTGCTCCCTCAGCTCCGTCCTCCCCTGCCCCCTCTCCACTGGCTGCCCCTGTCCCACTGGACCCTCCACAGGACACTCCCATGTGCCTGTGTGCCCCAGCCCCCTCCCAGGGCTGTCCTGTGGCGCTCTCCCAGCTGCTGCTCAGACGCAGCTGCACCCTGGGCCCCGCCTGTCCTCGCCTCGCTGCAGCTCAGCCCTGGTCAGGGCTCCTGCCCACACTCCTTCTTCTGCTGCTTTGCCAGGACCCATGACGTCACCGTGCGAGTCCCACATTTCATGTCAGTGGTGCTTTTCTGACTTTCTCATTACATTGTGTTGGCTCCGGGCTTCCCGTTTCTGGCCTGTCCCATCTTAGCATTGGCTAATGGGATTCTCTCACAGGCCCTCTTCTGATTTCTGGTGAGGTAGAGACTGTCCAAATAAGAAGGGAGTTTTGAGTTAGATCTGAAGTGCCCCAGAAAAGCGTGTGTGAGAGACCATGCAAGAAAGCGGAGAGGTGAAATGCTGGGTTACGAGAGTTTTAACCTAATCAGTACATTAATCCCTGATATGGAGGACTGGGTGGAAACTGTGGGCAGGCAGGTATGGCCAGAGGAGGAGGGCACCTGGAGGTGTGTGCCTTTGGGGTTCACATTTTGTTCTTGGCGAGCCGAGCTTCTCTCTCTATGTCTCTGCTCCTTGGTGCCTTGACCTGAGCTGCTTTCCTCCCCACCTCCTCCCACCATGTCGTTCTGCCTCACCTGGGCCCAGAGCAATGGAATTGGCATCTATGGACTGAGCCTCTGAAACCATCAGCCCCAAGTAAACTTTTCCTCCTCTGACTGTTCTTGTCAGATATTTTGGTCACAGTGCCAAAAAGCTGGCTTAAAACAGAGGGGACCCTCTCTTCTCTTTCAGCTGAGAAAAGCAGAGGCGATTCTGCGGTCACAGCTCTCTCCAGCTCTCACAGATACTGTGCACACAGTCTATGTGATGGCCAGATGGCACATCCGGGCAAGCACCGCAGCTCATTCACACCCACAGCTGCTTGCCCAGCACCAAGCCTGAGCCCACACAGGCCACTGTGAAAAACTGAGACAAACCCACAAGGTCACAAAGCAGAGGCTCTCTGCTGGTCCTGGTCCTGAGGGTCAGCAGCAGCCTGCTTGTCAGGCACAAGACTCCATCCCACCTCCTGGCACAAACCTCCGCACTATGGCCAGGTCACATTTGAGGGTCATCTGCCCTGAGGGGTGCTACCCACAACCCACTCCACCCTCCTAAGGCTTCTGAGGGCTCCAATGGCCATGGAGCAGGCCAACCCTCAGGAATGACTGCCAGGGACATCTCATGTCTCTCTGGGCCGAGGGTACAGTGAGGGTTTTGCAGAGGACTTTCGCCCTGATGGATGATAGGCCCTGTGAGGCCATTGACCAGATTTTCTGTGGATGAGGCAAGGAGTTCCAACACTGTGCCCCCAGAGCCTAAAAGGAAACAAATGGACAGAGGTTTTACCCTGGGAGATCAAGGAGCCCCATGACCCTTTGAAAAAGTGCAGGGACTGGCCTGGGGAGCATCTGTCTGCCCGCTGGCACAGGCTGGCCTGCCCCAAGTTGCCCTTGGGGGCAGCACAAGTGCTGTGATGTGCATAGGGACCCTGGCCATCAGGGAACAAGCTCTGCCCCTGCTCTGTGTCCCCCACACTGTATGTCCTGGGCCAGTGGGTAATCACCTGGCTCATCACAGTCTGGGTGAGGAGCAAACTCATACCACCACCACTGCCCAGAGGGCTGGCTTCCCATGTCCCTGGCAAGCACCGTGAGGTCAGGTTTGGGGCTCGGGGTCTGCACACTGTGGCAACGTGGCTCCTCCCCTGGGTCTGACCGTGCACCCCAGCCTCCTATCAGCGAGCCCCTCTGGCCAGTGCTGTGCTCTCCAGGGTGTGCCAACCCCACTGCCCACCACACCTGCGCTTCACACTGGCAAGTGGCTCTGCAGGGGCCTCCTTCGCCAGACAGAGCCAAAGCCGTGCCGGTGGGCGGGCTGGGGCCAGGGCCACCCCTCCTTCCTCCACAGGGCCTCTGCCTGCTCGTCCTGCCCTGGCGCCAGACCCTGTGGCACTGCCCCTCCTCTGCCCGCAGATGTGCTGGAACCCAAGGGCAAGCTCAGGTTCCCCTCCCACCTCCTGGCCTCCCCCCGGCCGGCCAGGTTTGTTCTCAGACACACTGCTCCTGGTACACACAGGTCCCTCTGCAGTGTGGCACAAGCAGCCAGATCGGCCTTGGGGCGTGTCACACAGGTGTGTCTCACAGGTGTGTCTCACAGGTGTGTCTCACAGGTGTGCCTCACAGGTGTGTCTCACAGGTGTGTCTCACAGGTGTGTCTCACAGGCATGTCCTGCAGGTGTGCCTCACAGGCACATCTCAGACATAACTTACAGGCATGACTCACGTGTGTCTTAGAAGCGTGTCTCACAGGCACACCTCACAGGCGTGTCTCATAGGCGTGCCTCACAGGTGTGTCTCACAGGCACTCCTCACAGGTGTGCCTCACAGGTGTGTCTCACAGGCGTGCCTCACAGGGGTGTCTCACAGGCGTGTCTCACAGGTGTGCCTCACAGGTGTGTCTCACAGGCATGTCCTGCAGGTGTGCCTCACAGGCACATCTCAGACATAACTTACAGGCATGACTCACGTGTGTCTTAGAAGCGTGTCTCACAGGCTACCTCACAGGTGTGCCTCACAGGCGTGCCTCACAGGCGTCTCATGGGCATGCATCACAGATGTGCCTCACAAGTGTTTCTTTCTGACTTCAT